>NW_027492024.1:0-159589 GCF_021521415.1 Bidens hawaiensis | reverse complement strand
GTGCAAGTGACGGTTCTACCCGCACAATCACGAAGGAGGAAGCGAAACTTTAACCCACTATCAACCACGTTCAAAGGTTCTTATTCTGAACACTTGGAAAATTGCTAATTTAAACTAAGTATGCAAGTCATAAGTTTATAAAGCAAGGAACCCAAAGAAGGAAATAACAGTCTTATACGCAAAAAGATTAATATTCCAATGATGTATTACAACAGTGGCCGGGTAACTACCCGCCTAAAAGAAATCTATACAAAGCTAAGTCTATCCTAGCGGTGGGAAGAGATCTTCAGGATCAGGCTTCAGGGCCACCTCCGCTTGGACCAGCACCGTCTGAGCGTGGCTGCCCAAGGAAAGCCTTAAGGATGTTTAGCCCATCATCAGCAGCAGCAGCCTCATTCACCTTCTCCACCACTGGATGCGGGAAGGCAGCGTACTGGTTCACAGCTTGGTCATAAGCAGCTTCAGTATTAACATTGAATAAAGGGAAGTTGGAGGGCGGAAAGCCTCTCTCAGCAAACCCTAGACCAAGCAGGAAGCCAGTCTTCTCCCCATCCTCATGAGAAGCGTTGAGGGCTGCGCTCATCGCATCGTCATAAGAGGTCTCTGAAAGGACCCGACGCGCAACCTACAAAAGAATACAAGTTAGAACATTTTCTAATTACGAGCGGAAAGCGTAAAGAAAAAGATAAAGATACCTGAGGCAACGCTTCTCGAAGCAGCCATTGGAGGGTAGCTTGACTTTCTTTGTAAGCACGTTCGGCTCCGTTTTTATCAAGGTTGGCAAGTTGAACTTCCTTGGCGGCAGCCTCTTCGACGCTTTTGAGTTTCCTTTCAGTGCGGTCAAGCACCCCCCTCTGGTCAAGGATCTCCTGCAGCTTCTTGGCATCTTCCATTGCCAAGGCGTCATGAGCATGCTGAAGAGCCTTTAATTTGCATTTAAGCTGCTCATTCTCTTCGCGAAGCGGCTCAACAACAGCTTCAGCCTTGGCAGCCCTCTCAGTTGAGTTTCGCGCAGTCTCCTTGGCCAGCCGAAGCTGTTCATTCACAGCTTGGGCAGCCTTGGAGCGGGCCTCGAGTCGCGCTGGGACTTCAACCTCGAGGGCCTTGAATGCCTTCTCCTTCTCGGCTGCGGCAGCGGCCAACTGCCGGTTCTCCTCCCGAAGAGCCCGCGCTTCAGATACATCTTTGGCGCGAGCTGCTTTTAACTTGTCGTTTTCACGACAAAGCAGCTCGACGCGGGGCTGCGTCCGGGCCTGGAGAACCCGAAGCTCATTGGTTAGCCTACCCTCTTGGTAGCTAGCCATGGCTTCCCCCAACGCACCATGAGGAGCAGCGTGGCGAGCCCAGTCCACGCACTCCACAGGGGTACGAAGGGTTGTTCCTCGGCGTATGTTCCATCTTGGAACATACACTTCATTGGAATCCGACACTGCAAAAGAAACAAAGGCAGTTAGGAAAAGATGATAAAAATATATAAGGGAAAAAGAACCCTACGTACCTGTAGGGTCAATAACAGGCCGATAGCCGCCAAACCCATCACCTGAACCTAAAGGAAATCCATCCAACAGGTCAGGCAGACGGAAGGTGGCATAGATCGGCGGGAAGCCTGGCGCATACCTGATGGTCCGGCCGTCGGTGCCGGTGGCGCAGGTATAGTGGCAGCCGCTGTGGTAGCCATGTTTGGCGCCACCTCCTCAGCAACAGTAACCGCCGGCTCCGTGAAAGATGCTGTAAAAATTGCACTCACGGCCGGCGGAGACACCTTCTCAGCTGGAACAGCCTCAGGAAGGCTGGAACCAGCGGAAGCAGGCGTAGACGCCTGGGTCGACGCCTCGGGAAGGCTGACCGAGCCTACCGTCATTGGCGGGGGAATACTTGCTCCAACTCCACCCTGGAATGCGTCAACATCCACACCTGCACAAGCAAAAGTGTTAGAAAAATTTATTTGAAACAACAAATCTAGACAAGAATTATGGGGGTACTCACGGGGTTTCTTGAGCTTGAACGCACGGACGAGCGGGGGCGAACCCGATGGAGCCGGCCTCTTGACACCGGTAACCGTCGTCGTCGCTGCCTCCCCGGAGGTAACACCTGCAGCCTCCGGAGCGGTGGTCTCCTCACCACCGGGCTTCCCCGCCACCTCTGCATTATCTGACTCCGAGTCAGATAGGACTACCGGGTCGGCCGTAGAGGCCACCTTCTCCTTGCCCTTCCCGACGGCAGCCTTTTTCTTCCGCACCAGTGGAGGACCTTCTGCGGATTCCTCAGAAGAAGAAATGTCATGAACTCCAGCAGCAGGCACAGCATTGAGAGGTTCAGGGTAGAAGATAGGCTTACCTGGCCGTCGGTGGCTCAGGATCTCTTGGCCTGGCGGGTAAACCTCCACGAACCGACCCGCGGTCTGCTCTAAGATGGGCAACTCGTTCTCGTCCAGAGCACGAGTACCCATCCGCGCGGGACCATCTTCCTCCCGCGGGTTCAGGAGCGACTGAAGATCATTCCCCTCTGAAATCAACAAGAAAGTTAGTAAAAATCGAAGTCAGCAAAATGAAACAAGACGTACCATAAGGGACAGAGTTCGAACCATATTCAAGGACGATCGGAACCTTATCCGCATTCGCCGCCTTCCACACCCGGCTCATCCCCAACATCACCATCGCCGACTCCGGAAAACGGAAAACCGGGGACTGGACCCGGGAAATCTTCGAGAACCATTCCGCCTCCTCGTAGTTGAGGGCGGGAAGGTTCGGAAGCACCTGGCCATTCTTGAACTTCATGGCGATGGGGATGGCGCGAGCGGATATGAAGAAGAACTCTCTTCTCCATGAGCGAAGACTCCGCTCGGTGGTACAAATCTTTAAACCCTTGATACGGGTTGTAAGAGTGTACCACCCTTGGATGCACCTCCATGTATAGAAGGTCATCAGGCGATCAACGAGGGGCTCAAGGCCCAGTATCCGGCACACCCACTCAAAGTGCCGGACCTTGGCAATGGCCATGGGGTGCACCTCTGTCAGATGCACACCGTGCCTCTCTAGGACACGGTACACAAACTTTGTCAACGGAAACCTAAGGTTCCCGTAGACAAAGAATGCAGCATAAACCCCGATCTTGCCACTAGGGGCATCGTACACAGTATGGTGGGGTTCAGGAAACTCAGGCTCGAGAGACTCGAGCATGAACTTCCTGATGATATACTGGTACAGATCGACAGGAAGAGAGCACTGGCATTCGCCAGCAGTCTTCTGGTCATCAGCATCATGAGAAGACATGGTGGAAGAAAGACGAAAAGAGATTTCAGGGTAATGCTTTACTGAACAGAAAAATTCGCCGGAAATTACTTGAGAAGAAGAGATGAAAGTGGAAAGTGTGAATTGCAAATAACCCTCTCCCCCTTTATATAGTAATCGCAATTAATGCGGTGAATTTAATGCGGAGGAGAGAGAAATCAAATGTGCAATGAAACTATGACACGTGGCAAAAAGCAAGCTGGCAACAGCTGTTGAAAGGACGTGTGCCAGTAATTTCGCGGCCACGCGCCCGAAAAATCGCTCCCACGCGCCTGAAAAAGCGACTGGAATGACCATGTTCTGTCACGTCACCATAACTTCCTGCACGTCCTGACACAGTCAGAAGAAACCGTCGCACGACGTTTCAGAGGTTTATCTTTTCACCAACTCTTCGAATTTCAAAATTCAAAATTCGAAAGTATTAAAAAGTAAGCGGGAAAATACCCCTTACCCCTTGGCAAGCAAGTAACCGTAAGACGGATGCGGGTACAGTGTAAAGGCAAAACCCTTCACATACCTAACACCCGCAGGGAATTGAAGCCAAATAAACCTTGGCAAACAAGTAACTGTAAGCCGGCTGCGGGTACAGTGTTAAGGCAAAACCCTTCACATACCTAGCACCTGCAGGGAATTGAAGCCAAGAACCTTGGTGAACAAGTAACCGTAAGACGGATGCGGGTACAGTGTTAAGGCAAAACCCTTCACATACCTAGCACCCGCAGGGAATTGACGCCAGGAATACCTTGAGAGTAAAGTAACCGTAAGACGAGCGCAGGTACAGTGTTAAGGCAAAACCCTTCACATACCTAGCGCTCCGCTGGGAATTGAAACCAAGAAGGATCTTCTGGGCAATGCTTGCGGAAACGGAAATAGCATCCCCGCATAGCGGGAACATCGAGAACTACGTTGTTTGAAGCTCCAGGATGGAATTGGTGGTCTTAACATAATTGATCACTATGTTCAAAACTACCAAAACCTCATGGAAAATACATACAACTGGGACTCAATGCTCCTGACTTGCGAGGAGGTTACAGACCTACCCGCATCATACCCAAAGACCAAGCAGGAAACTCGGGCATTTCTGCAAGTGACAAGGACTTCCGCGGAAAGAATCCCCATGGAAAACCTTACAAAACCCTTTTCAAAACCCTTTGCTCAAGTCTAAAAGTTCACCTCACTTCATTAAACACTCATGAGAAGAACATTGGACTGGGGGGACTTGAAGAGGTAGGTCCCAGCAGAGCCCAGTCGGACCCGCAAGACTCACCTTAAACAGGGACGTCTGCGCAGAGACCAACTGGATCCGCAGGACCAACCATGCTCAGAGACGTAACGTCCTTACGCGCAGTACGCAAGCTGGTCCCGCAGGAAATACCTCCCAATGGTGAAGGACTCCGCCTGTCCCCGCAGCCTCGGATACAAGCCATTAGGGAAGGCCACCCGCGCAGCATGGCTACACGCACAAGGCACTTAGCTCTCAATCGTTCAGTGTCACCTGAAGGAATGAGCCAAGCCGGGAGCAATCCCGCACAGAGGCGGGAGGGGGAATACTCCCGCCCAAATAAGCCAGTCCGTATACTGAAGGATCTTTTACTGTACCTGACGAGGTATGGGCAAAAGATCTGATCAGAGATGCGACAGCTCACTGACAGCAGCATGGCAGACAGCACGCCACAGCACTGTGACCAATAGCCGCCGCCTACCCACCAACTCCTGCCATACCACGTGCCTAGCCTGTAGTTGGCAGAAGAGGAAGAGTGCACGACACGCCTGCTCTGTGTCAGCCGCTACCTATCCACCACTCACAGGCAGGGCACGTGCATAGGTTACAGTTGGTAGCGTGTTGGGCCGGCTAAACCCCTTGGAAACCTACCTTCGGCTATAAATACCACAAATGGTATGATCATCTCATCTTATCATATATTATTACATTATCATCATAATATACCTGATATCTGCTCTAGCAATCTCTTAATATACTTTTATATTTAAAGAGCAATCTAGTCTGATTCTCACGCCGGAGGGTGGTCACAAGGAGGAACCCCCCCCTTCTCAGTGACGAGCTCACGGTGTCTGTTTTGCAGGTTATCAGAAGAACCATCTTCCAAGGGTCTAACCCCTCGTGGGAAACATCTCTCCAACCCCCAGGTTACCAGTAACCTGCCCGGGGTCCGGTTAGTGTTTCTTCAGTAAAACACAATCAATTAACTAATTTATAATCATCATCATTGTAACATGACCTCTAAAAGAATCAAATTAATTAATCAAAAAAACATTAAAACACAATCTAGCAGATTTTTAAAGCCAAGATATGGAACTGATTCCAAAGTCTTTACCAAACTTTCACTACCTTAACAACAATAAAAATACTCTTTTGATTTGATTCAAATTCTAAACTTAGTTACGCTCACTTAATCTAATTATTAAAAAAAATGAACAAAGTTAAGACGATTCTAATATAAGTCCAGAAGCTTCTGCAACAGAAAGAGCGTGATTATGTTCTCCTTCATACGTCACAATCAACATGCTTGGATCATCCAATGCTCGTTCTACATGTTTCCGGGCTGGACATCCTCTAACGCTGCTACACTTATAATATCCTCTGTAATATTTGGACATCAATTTAGTAATTTATTCAAGAGTTTTAATGGCGGAATTAAATAATTTACCTTGGATGAGGAGATCCTTTAATCGGTTTTTGACCGTACTTTCTCCATGAATAATCGTCCGGTGGAATATCGGCAAGCTTCATGCTGATTGCCTTAACCCTAATTACTCTCTTCAACCTCAGCTTTCTGTAATTGTAATCAAACGTTAATACAAATTGAAATTGGAGATATATAATTGTTAAATCAGGGTTTGGGAGTATTAATTAATTAATTAAATAATTACCTTCGTTTAGAGCAATGACACTTGCCGGAACCGGAACCGCCATTTTCCGACGAATTACACTTCCGTTTCATACACGACGAAGAGCACAACGGCGGTTTACCACCGGCGGACGCCTGTTTCCCGTCGGAGTCTCCGGTCAACGACGATACGAACGAGCTAGCTCGAGAAACCGCCGGAGAGTACGAGAAGCTTATCGTTTTAGACAACGAGTTGTTCCTCTGAAACATTAACGGTGGTTGACTTCCGGTAGCCGGCGGCGGAACAAAAGGTACCTGTTGTATTGGTGTTGGACAATACACCTTAGTCTCACACTCCTCCAAAACGACATCGTTTTGGTTTTGGTTTTGGTTTTTTATAACCGACTGGCTCTGATAAACAGGGCCACGCCGGAAGCGTGCATGGCCAGTGAGTGTTCGGGTAGGTCGGTCTAGTAATGATATAACACGCTTAAACTTGGTGAATGCCACGTCAGCAAAGGCTTCATAATCCGTTGCTGATTGTTGTTGAGACTGCGACTGAGAGAGCAGACGGATGAGCTTTTGGACGCTTTCGAGGCCCGAGGCTGCTTCCTGAACGGCTGCGGTTTCAGCGGAGGCGGTGGTGGTGTTTCTGAAGCCAGTGATAAGATCTACGGCCATGGTTTAGCTATTGGACCATGAAAATGAGAATGATTTTGTTGTAGGAAGACAAGACAAGAGAAGAGAAGAGAAGAGAAGAGAGTTTGTTGGTGATAATGATAAGAAGAGGTCGAAGTAATGGGATCGGTGTAGGAATGGCAACGGGGCGGGTTTGGGGCGGGTTTTGCTTAACCCGAACCCGAACCCGAAACCAAAAACCATCCCCGTACCCGCCCCATTACCCGTCGGGTTTAATTCGGGGATTCCCCGTTTGGTTTTTTGTACCCCCCGACCCGCCCCGTCCCCGAACCCGAAAACCCGAAACCGATCCGACCCGACCCGAAATTGGTTCACATAGAAGAATACTTAACTTGCTTAACACATAGAAGAATACTTAACTTGCTTTATCTTCATGATTCAGAAAAACTTAAAAACCTAATTAATTAACAAAACAAATCAAAATATAATAGTTACAAAGAATTAGTCCAGCAATCAACGATTAGAATCGATTAAACACACTATTTCTCCTAACCTAAAAAACAATTAAATATTAAGTCAGCATACGCTTCTTCAGATCTAACTCACAGCAGCAAATTCACATTAAAATTCACAACTACTAGAATAACGAATATCATTCCAATTATATATTAAAAATGGTTACGGTTTTAAACAAATCTGATACGCTTTTAACAATTATAATTCCAATTAAACACAAATATCGTTCCAACTAAACGCATCTTCAACAACAAAATCAAATGCAGGACAGAGAGAACATCAAATAGTCGCAATTTACATACCAGGAGTTATCGATGAAATATGATGTTGATGAAAAAGCAAGTGTGACTGTGTGAGTGCTTGTTAACCCTAAATCCTTTTAACAACCCCAATTTTAATACAAATTGGTATACAAACTACTTCTATTTCTACTACATTTGGGTCAAACGTAATACAAAGGATGAGTGGATGTCTGGATGTAGGTTTAGGTTTTTAATATATATATATATATATTATTTATATTTATATTTATATATTATATCGGGGCGGGGGTACCTGAACCCAAACCCGAACCCGAACCCGAAACAATCCCCGAAACAATCTCCGAAACCCGACCCGAAACCGAAAAAACAAAACCCGACCCGACCCGAAATAAGCCGGTTTTCGGGTTTCCCCGTCGGATTCGGGGATTTTTGCCATCCCTAGATCGGTGAGGTAAATAGAGGGTGAGGGTGAGGGTGAGGGTGAGGAAAGTGAGTGGTGGGTGTATCATTCTGCCTAGTCAAAAGTAGGTATGAGTAAGATCCAACCACATAGTCCATCCTTGTTTCCTTTTTATTTTCTTAATATGAGGAAAATATTAACCGAATCGAACCGTGCTCACCCTAGTATTTTATGTTTTCATTCAGTTCCCTTTATTATAAAATTCAGACAACCAAAAAAAACAAAAAAAGGTAAAAAAAAACATTGACATTTCTATGGTAGGATTTGAACAATGGCAGTTGCCACCACAAAGTGACTTTACACATGCCACACTACCAAGGAGCTAGAACTTGAATTCACTTCATAAATATATCTTATATACAAAAAAAAGAGAGAGAAACTACTTTGTGGCACCAAACTTCTAAATTATATTAGTTAGATAATATATTTATATATTTTGGGTGTACTGGTTGTGAAATTAATGAAAATTTTATATTTATGTTTGTTAATATAAGAGTAGTAACATGATAAGTGACCTTTTGAGAAGTCCCCATTAGAGAATCAAAAACCAATTCATGAATTTTTCAATGGGCTATCCAATGGGGCAAACCAGGCAGTATTTGGGAGATTAACACCGTAGGAAAATCTTACATCAGCTATGTCCATGAGAAACTCATGTTCATAAGGAACTCAAGAACGCATCGCCTCAAATATCACTAACAAGTTTTAGGGATTGGATGTGGAGTAGATGAAAACTCTACCGTTAAGCGCGCTTAGGTGTGAGTAATACTATGATGAGTTACCTACCTGCAGGTCTCCATCGAGCCAAACAAACAAAAATTTGTGACTTATTGAATGAAAGCAAATTATATTGATGATATGAGAGGCCAGATGATATGGTAATGCATGTCAAAGTTAATGGTTAAGCATGATATGGTCAACGTAAAGTAACTTTAGTGAGACGATCATTAGATTAGCTTATAATTATACAGGCAAATCAGTATGTTACCTATTAAAAGTTTTTATTAAGATGCAAAGTTACCATAGCAAATATGATGATTATTATGACAAATGCATTGTTGTTTTAGTGTATGGTTTATGTGGGTCCGTATAAAAAAATAAGCATGTTTCAACGATACATTTGAAATTATATAAAATTTTATTAATTAAAAGTTATAAAAATATAAGTAAAATTAGTTTTAATAATACAAGATTAAAAGAAACGAACAAGAGGCTAAACATGTCTTTGACAATGTGTAAAGAAGTCTAACACATAATTGACCATGTGCTTGGAGGCCTAACACATATTTGACCATGTGTTAGGAAGTCTAATACGTCTTAGACGATATGTTTTTACAACACATCGTCAAAGACATGTTAAACTTCCTATCTCATGCCTAAATATATGTTCGAAGGGAACATTTTTTGAAATTTTAAAATTTGAGGAACAAAAATTAAATTTGATTATAATTAAGACAAGTGCATGAGAATTTTCCCATTTAGTATGGATATCCTATTAAAGTCATTTCATCCTTAATTCCATTTGTAACTTTGCATAGCCTTTGAAGTTTATAACTTTTAATCTTTAAGGTATATGAAACATATGTTTGTAGTGAATTAATTTTTGCATCAATCAGAAGTTATTAGTTATCAATGTTTATTGTTCAACTTATTTGTTTTCGATGTCACGTCATCCTAATCAATATTTGATGATTTTGACTTTCTTTGGAATACGTATCACGGAAAATTTTATAGAGTAGTATCATATATGTCTTTTTAAAGGAGTTAAAGTTAAGTATAACTTTTTAACTTTGTTATATATGATATTTTTAACATTTGTTAGATATATATGAAATTGTTCATACATCCAATATGTAACCATCCAATATGTAACCATAAACATTATAAAGACCATGTAAAAAGGTAGGATCATATTCAAGTGAAGTTGAAAGTTGGTTTATGAGGAAAAAAAGGTAGCATAATCAAAACCATGGATAGTTTGTAAACCATATGTTGATGAGTTTGAACTAATAAGGCCCTTGTTTTGATAATTGACTCAATATATGCATTATTTTATCTTTATTGGAGCGACACCATAAGGTTGAGTGACTCTAATATATAAACACCCAAGACAAGTTTTCTAGACGCGCAGCCTACCATCAAGATCATTCATACACACTCAATTACTTCATTAAGTGATTGTCGACTCTCCATTACAAAGGAGTGAAGGACTATACTAATTTCATTTTCTAATAAAAATATTAAGACCAAGGACCTTTAAAGAACATAAATACGAACAAACATGATGTAAAACTTATAGATATAAAAGTAGGTATATTTGTGCACGTCACACAAACCCATAATTTAATATATATGAAAACTTTAATGGATGGTTGATATGTGGGATTTAATAGACATGAAAGTGTACTATTTTGCACTTCATGAGTATGTGTTAGCCGATATAATAGATATACAATTGTAACAACTAACATGTGAGATGAGCCTCGAAAATAATATTGTGAATATAGTTATAAGGAAATGCTAAATCTTCATTTATCTTATTATTATTATTATTATTATAAAGATAAACAATAGCTTTTTTCTATATAATTATAATTATAATAAGAAAGGTTTTTATATTATGATTTCTCTCTAAATTTTTCACTTTAGTATTGCTTGATAATTTATTTATTATTATCTTTTTAAAAATAACGCATAATAGGAATTGAAACAAATAAAGGAAAGAAAATAAAAAGCAAAAGTTCAAAGAGGAAAAAGGTGAGAAATAATTGAGGAAATGCATATGGCGGGTGAAAGACGGTTAACAATTGGTCTATGACTATGCATGAAGAAACGTTTGACCTTACTTTCCGTTTGTCGTTTGTACTATAGTCAACCAAATGTTTCTGGCCGTTGGATCTTCTTATGAAAATCTAATCTAATCTTATTTTATGTTTGTTTTTACTTGACCTTAGATGAAAAGAAGAATGCGACTTTTATTGATTTTACATAAAAGGAAATTAAATAAAAAACCTTGGATTCTTATTTTGAATAGACCAAACACCAAACAGTTAATTATTTGCTGCAATTATGTTTAGAATTTAATATAAAACGGAAAAACATTTGGTAAATTGCGTATTTGGTTTCGATATGCATAAACGCTAGCAAACACTATAAAATAAAAACGCATGTTAAAAGATGTTAAATAATCAATTTATCCATATAATTGTAAAAGAAAAGTACACTGTAAAACAAATAATTGGTTATGGCCCCGAGCCCGGGGCTCTACTTTAACGTTCGATTTACCATAAACACAGATTTATATATTAGAGTGAATTAAAACTTTTGCGGAAATATTAAAACTTCAACCATAAGTTACAAAACATAACATTCTTATTTAAAACATTCAATTTATCTTAACTTAAAACATCATAAATAAAACATCATGTCTTTCTTCTCTAGATGCCAGTCTCGCAGTTCCTACCATGTGCCTATCTCAAACCATCTCCTTTAGCTTATTTACTTGTGTACATACTAAAATTCAGTTACGCTGAGTAAGTTATAGTTAATCAGGCAACATACATTACGTTCACATACTTGCATATACGTATCCGAAGACACATACTACATACTTAACATGCCTAACTTTCTTTCGTGCATACATAAGTACATACCCCCATTCTTACTTTCATATTTTTATTCTTTCTTACTTTCATACTTTCATATTTTAACTTACTTTTACATACATACTTATACGTTTTAAAAAGTCTTTCGTCCTATAATTAACCTCACAAATATTATTAGGGTCTGTCACCATTCTTTCACATATATTATTAGGTTTTGTCACACTTCTTTCACAGATATTATTATTCATACTCATAACCATACAACCATACATACATTTCTTTGTATACATATTTATATATATACTTCCATAAATACTTTCAACCTTTTCTATATCATTCATAAAACATTCACATATCATACACTTACCAGTTAAGGTAACTGTATTAACAAAGAACTCACCTGAGTCACGTTTCTTTCTAAGTTAAATGTAATACATCTCCTTAGCTACGCACGGCTAATCATGTAACAGTTATAGTATCAATTAACTACTTTTAACTAGATCATACTTCTAGGTTAGTGAAGCCCTAACGAACGGGGGTCTGGGGGCGCTGCCCCTGACAACGGTATCTAGGGGCGGCAGCCCCTAGCAAAGTCAAAAAGGCAGAACCCATGGCTTTTTATTTTGAATGGGCTAAACACCAAAAAATTAATTATTTGCTGCAATTGTGTTTAGGATTTAATTTAAACTGAAAAACATTTGGAAATTGCGTATTTGATTCCGATTTATATAAACACAAGCAAACACTATAAAAATGCATGTTAAAAGGTGTGAAATAATCAATTTATCCATGTAATCGTAAAAGAAAAGTACACCGTAAAACAAATAATTGGTTATTGATTGATCAATGATTTTCGGATTTTAAAACCATACACATGTCGAATTTCGTGAGAATCTAAATAGGAATCATTTAACACGTAGGATGTTGAAGAAACACTAAGTGACCCCGACATATTAAGAATAATCTTAGGGTTAAGTAGATGTTTCCCACGAGGGTTAGGTCCGGCAAAGATGGCTATTCTTCTCAACCTGCAAAACAGACACCGTAAGCTTGTCACTGAGAAGGGGGGTTCCTCCTTGTGACCACCCTCCGGCGTGAGAATCAGACTAGGTTGCTCTGAATATAAGTGTATATAGAGAGAAATAGCTAGAGAGAAGATGATGATACCGTTCCAGGGTGTTGGAGTATTTATAGCCGAAGGTAGGTTTCCAAGCAGGTACGGCCAGCTGTATATAATATTCCTTTTCCACCAACTATGGGCTACGTTCGTGCCATGATGGGAGTTGGTGGGTAGGCAGCGGCTGATAGTGACATTTTGTACTGGAGCGTGCTCCTCTTCGTACTATTGTCAGTGAGCTGTCACCCTGTGATTGGTTCATGGGTTGCTTTTGTCAGATCTTGTCTATTTGTCCATACCTTGGTATGTATAGTACAAAAGATCTTCTAGAAGCGTACGGACTGGCTCTTTTGGGCGGGAATATTCCCGCCCTGCTCATTCCTTCTTCATGTGACATTACTGAAGTATTAAGAGTTAGTGCCTTATGCGTGTAGTCTTACTGTTAGTGCGGGTAGCCTTCCTTCTTGGCTTGTACCCACAGCTGCGGGAACAGGCAGGGTACTGTACCAAGGGAGGCTTTCCTGCGGGGACAGCTGGCTTACTGCGTGTAAGGTCTTCATCTCTCTGAGCATGGTGGGTCCTGCGGATCCAGTTGGTCTTTGCGTACCTCTTCAAGGTGAGTCTTGTGGGCCCAACTGGGCTTTGCGGGAACCTACCTCTTCAAGTCCCCCCAGTCCATTGTTCTTCTCATGAATTGTTAATAAGTGAGGGGAACTTTTGGACTTTAAGCAAGGGGCTTTAAAAAGGGGTTTTCGTTTTTTAAGGTTCTCCGTGGGGATTCTTCCCGCAGCTTTCCTAATGTCACTTGCAGAAAATTCCCGACTTTTCTGCCTGATCTTTGGGTATGATGCGGGTAGCTGTGTAACCTCTTCGCAAGTCGGGAACGTTGAGTTTCACTTGTGTAGATTCTCCACGAGGTTTTGGTAGTTTTAGACATAGTGATCAGTTATATTAAACAACCAATTCCACCTTAAAGCTTCAAACAATCTAGTTCTCAACGTTTCCGCCATGCGGGGGTGTTATTTCTTTTTCCGCAAGCATGGCCCATAAGATCGATCTTCTTGGCTTCAGTTCCCTGCAAGTGCTAAGTATGTCAAGGGTTTCGCCTTGACACTGTACCCGCACTTGTCTTATGGTTTCTTGCTTTCCAAGGTAAGGGGTATATTCCCTCTTATTTTTGAATGTTTTTGAATCTTTTTGAAATTCGGAGGGTTGGTGAAAGGATAAGGACAGTCCAAACGGTTGAAAGGACGTTGGCGTCTTCTGACGGTTTCAGGATGTGCAGGAAGTTATGACGACGTGACAACATGTGGTCAATCTAAACGCTTTTTCAGGTGCGTGGGCGCGAGTTTCATGGCACGAGCCATTCTGACATCTGTTGCCAGCTTGCTTTATCCACGTGTCGCCGTGTCATTGCTCCTACGCTTTCTCTCTCATTCGCATTAAACTCATCGCATTCATTGCGATGAGTATATAAGGCGGAGAGGGTGTATTTCGTCCATTATCTTCACTTCACTCTTCTTTTTCTTTTAAGCGATTTCCGGCGAATTCTCATCTTTTCCTGCGAGCATTCTCCTGAAACCGCTTTCTTCCAACATTAAAAAATGTGTTCTTCTTCTCATGACCCAGAGGTTAACGTCGAAGAGTCCGATAAGGACGATAAGAGTACTGCTGGCGAGTGTCAGTGTACTCTTTCTCTCGATGTATACAATTACATCGTCAAGAAATTCATGCTAGAGCCCTATGAGCCGGAGTTGCCGGAGACCAACCAGACGGTATACGACGCTCCTAAGGGCAAGATAGGGGTTTACGCTTCGTTCTTCATATATGGGAATCTAAGATTCCCATTAACGAAGTTCGTATACCGTGTTTTGGAGAAACACGGTGTTCATTTGACAGAGGTGCACCCAATGGCAATTGCTAAATTTCGCCATTTCGAATGGGTGTGCCGTATTTTGGATATCGAGCCTCGAGTCGACCGCTTGATGACCTTCTATACTTGGAGGTGCGTCCAGGGTTGGTATACCCTTGTCACTCGGATCAAGGGTTTGAAGATCTGTACTACTGAGCGTAGTCTTCGTTCTTGGAAGCGTGAATTTTTCTATATCTCCGCTCGTGTCGTTCCCATTGCGATGACGTTCAAGAATGGGTGGGCACTTCCTAATCTTCCGGCTTCCAATTACCAGGAGACGGAGTGGTTCACCAAGATTTCCCAGATTCAGACTCCTGTTTATCGCTTCGCGGAATCTGGGATGGTCATGCTTGGGATGAGTCGCGTGTGGAAGGACGCCGGGTCTGGGACGCTGCAAATACCCATCGTTCTTGAATACGGTTTGAACTATATTCCTTATGGTATGCCCCATCTTTTGTGTTGGTTTAGGGTTGTCCTTCTAACATTGTTATCATTTTTATTTCAGAAGGGAACGACTTACAGTCGCTTTTGCACCTGCGGGAGACTGGTGGTCCAGCGCGGTTGGGTACTCGTGATCTTGATGAGAACGAGTTGCCCGTTTTAGAGAAAACTGCGGATAGGTTCGTAGAGGTCTACCCGCCAGGCCATGAGATTTTAAGCGCCACTCGGCCAGGTAATGAGTTCTTTAATCCTCGTTCTCTTCATGCTCACACTTCTGCTGGAATTCCTCTGATATTGTCATCTTCTGATGAGGGATCCGCAAATGGGCCTTTTGTTGTAAGGAAAAAGAAGGCGGCTAGCGTGAAGGGCAAAACGAAGGTTGCTACCTTCGTTAACTTGGGGGATTAGTCTGATTCCGAGACTGAGAGTGAGGAGGCGGCGAGGAACCTTGGTGGTGGTGACGAGACCATTGTCTCAGAGGTTGAGACAACGACTGTCACTTCCGAGCCGCTAAGCATTATGAAGGTAACTGGCGTGAAGAGGCCATTTTCATCTGGTCTATCTCCGCCTAACAGGACTTTCAAGATCAAGAAAACCAGTAAGTGTACTTTGTGTACCTTTTCCGCATCTCCTTCCGCCTTCGTTTTTGATATCTTAAGGTTTTTCTTTATGCAGAAGTAGACTTATCTGTTTTTGAGGAGAGTGGTGCGGGAGGAGTTGGTTCAGGACCCACGACAATAGGTTTGGTCAACCTATCCGAGGCGACTACCCAGGCGGCTGCATCTGTTTCTGGTACTGGTTCTGTTGCTTTTACTGTTGAAGCAACTGTTCCGGTTATGACGTCGTCTGTCATGGCTGCTGTGCCGACGATGGCGTCCACTTTCGTTGCTGCGTTGAGCAGTTCAACTTCTTCACCGGCCGTCAGTGCCATATTTACCACGTCATTCACCGGACCGGCGATGACTTTTTCCATGAGCTCATCTGCGATGAGCTCATCTGCAGCGACTGCAACGGTTATGAGTTCATCTCAAATGAGTTCATCTCCAATGGTCTCTACCTCTGTGACTTCTACGGTGTCACATTCGGCGTCAACGACTACTTCGTCCTTGGCCCGTTCTTCAGGTATGTTTAGAGTTTGGACCTCTAGACTTACCTTTGTTGATGAGGGGGTCCAATCTTTGCCTCCTTCCCATCTCCTTGACCTATTGGATGGATATCCTTTAGGTTCGGGTGATGGGTTTAGCGGCTATCGGCCTGTTATCGACCCTACAGGTGCGTGGGGTTACTTTGGCCTGTTATCCATCCTTAGTCATTTTTTCTTGACTGTTTTTTTTTTTTATTTTTTTTGCAGTTTCGGATTCCAATGAGGTTTATGCCCCAAGGTGGAATATCCGCCGAGGAACAACTCTCAGGACGGCTGCAGACTGCGTCGATTGGACGCGCCATGCCGCTCCAAGTGGTGCATTGGGGGAGGCAATGGTTAGCTACCAGGAAGGCAGGTTGTCCACCGAGCTCCGAATTCTACTTGCCCGGATGCAGCCGCGTGTCGAATTACTTTGTCGTGAAAACGATAAGTTAAGGACTGCGCGTAGCTTGGAGGGGTCTCAGGTGCGATCACTGAGGGAAGAGAACAAGAAGCTTGGCGCCGCCGTCACTGAGAGAGAAAAGGCCTTCACGGACCTTGAGGCCGAAATGCAAGCTAGGCATGAGGCCCGTTCCAAGGCTTCTCAAGCTGTTAACGAACAGCTTAGGTTGGCCAAGGAAACTGCGCGTAATGCGGCTGAAAGGGCCACAAAAGCTGAAGCTGTTGCTGAGCCTCTACGCACTGAGAATGAAGAACTGAAAGCTAAACTGGAGAAGCTTCAGCAGGCTCATGAGGCTTTGGCTTTGGAGGACGCCAAGAAGCTACAAGAGCTCATGGATCAGAGGGGTGTGCTTGATCGCACTGAGCGCAAGCTTAAAGGCGTTGAGGAAGCTACTACCAAGGAGGTGTTGCTTGCCAACCTTAATAAGAATGAGGCCGAACGCGCACGCGATCAAGCTCAAGCTACCCTTCAAGAGTCCTTGTCCAATAACGATTGGCTTCTACGAGAAGCGTTGCCGCTGGTACGCATAGCTCAATTATTCTTTGCTTTTTGCTTTTTATACTTAGAAAAGTTTTTTTTTCTTTTTTTGTAGGTTGTGCATCGGATTTTCGCGAACACATCCTATGATGATGCCATGAGCACAGCCCTCAACGCTTCTCATGAGGATGGAGAGAAAGTTGGTTTCTTACTTGGCCTAGGATTTGCAGAGAAAAGCATCTCACCTTCCAGATTTCCTTTACACGATGTTGATACTGAGGCTGCCTATGACCAAGCTGTGAACCAGTATGCTGCTTTCTCTCATCCGGTCGTGGAAAAGGTGAATGAAGTTGCTGCTGCTGATGATGGGCTAGCTGTTCTCAAAGCTTTCCTTGAGCAGCCGCAGCCAACTGATGGTGCGAGTTCAAGTGGGTTTGGAGGGAGTGGTCCCGAAGCCTGAATCTTGAGATTCCTCCAAGCCGTTAGGATAGATTTGCACTTTTTGTAGGCGGGTAGATACCTAGCCATTTTGTAATGTTTGAACAGCTTTTATCGTGAATATAAATGTTTTGTTAATGCCTTGCCTTATAAACATTATATGATTTGCTCATGCATATTTTAGTTTAACTTAGCAATTTTCTAAGTGTTTTGAATAAGTTAACCTTTCGACGCGTGTCAGATAATAGGTTAATGTTCTATTTTCTCTATCATGATTATGCGGGTAGGACCGTCACTTTCACTTAGTAGGATGACCAAACTTCATCTATATCTGACCTGCGTGAAGGTTTTCCTCATCTTTTCCTTAGAAATTTTTACTGTTTATTTGTGTTTATGCGGGTTGTGCCGCTTTCTACACGCAACGACTTACTTCATCCCTCACTTATTTATGCGGTGAATACCGGCATATCAGTGTGGTCAGATCATAAGTATAAAGGCAAGGCTATCAGCATCAATGTGATAAGGAGAATCATTTCCATTAGAAGTGGCTCTAGGCCTGTTCGTTACAAGTTTGGAATTGATCTACATGTAGTATCTGCGTAATTGAGCTCCATTCCATGTTCTTGGGATGGGGGTGCCATCGAGCCTTTCGAGCCGGTATGCGCCCTTTCCCAGAACTTCTTTAATAATGTATGGCCCTTCCCAGACCGGGGCCAGCTTTCCTGGGCGCTCCTGGTTTGAAGCCTCGTTGTTACGCAGTATGTAGTCTCCGACATTGAAGTTGCAGAGTTTCACCCGCGTGTTGTAGTGCTTTTGCATTTGTCGCTTGTGTTCTCTTCACGCGCTGTGGCTAAGTCTCTGCGCTCTTCGGTTAGCATAAGGTCTAACCGTCTTTCCGCATCATTGTATTCTGGTTGAGTTATGACTCTTGGTGAGGGTAGACCGATCTCGACTGGAACCATGGCTTCAGTGCCATAGGTGAGGCTGAATGGGGTTTCGCCCGTGCTTGCTTTTTTCAGCGTTCTGTTTGCCCAAAGGACATGTGGAACTTCGTCCACCCAGCCGGATCTATGCTCCAAGAGTCTTTTCTTTATGCCGTCGACGATGCTCTTGTTTGCTCTTTCCACCTCACCATTACTCTGCGGGTGTGCCACTGAGGTAAAGGTGTGGGTGATTTAAAGCTCTTTCAGCCACTTTTGTAGCTTCTGGTCAGCAAAGCTGGTGCCGTTATCGCTCACCAAATTCTGTGGAAGTCCAAAACGACAAATAATAAATTCCCAATAAATTTTTTGATATGTTTTGCGGTTTTTTGGGCTAGGGGTTTTGCTTCTATCCACTTGGTGAAGTAGTCGATGGCTACCACTAGGAACTGAACGTTCCCTGCTGCTGTGGGAAATGGGCCTGTAACATCGATGACCCACTTCTGGAATGGCCATGAAGAAGTGACTGGAACAAGTTCGTTCTTCGGGCGATGTGTGTTGGGTGCGTAGAGCTGGCAGGACCTACATTTTCTGATGTAGGCCAGCGCATCCGTGTGCATCCCCGGCCAAAAGTATCCCGCGTTGTTTAGCTTAGCTACAACTGCGCGTGGACCTACGTGTACTCCACAGATGCCTTCGTGTACTTCCCTTAGGAGGTAGTCGGCATCTTGGTCGTCAACGCATCTGAGGAGTGGGCCAAGGAAATTAGGCCTGTAAAGTATGTCATCAACAAGTTGATAGTTCAGTGATTTACAGCGTATCTTTCTTGCCTGTGTCTTTGACTCTGGTAGTACACCCGTCGCAAGGTAATTTATGATTGGCATCATCCATGTTTCCGTGCCGGTTTGGATGACACAAATTTCCTTGTGCGGGACTGATGGTGCTCCAAGAAGTTCAACGCGGATGTCCTTTCCCAAGTGGGTGAAGGCTAACGATGCAAGCTTGCTTAGCGCATCCGCAGATTTGTTTTCGCTTCGCTTGATGTGCACAACTTTGCAATCGTTGAAATCGCGCATAAGGGTTTTTGCTTGTGCGAGGTATAGGGCCATTGTGTCGTTCACGACCGTGTATGTCCCGTTTATCTGGTTGGCTACTAGCATGGAATCCACGTGGGCTTCCAAGTTTTTCACCCCCATCTTACGTGCAATTTTTAATCCGGCCAAGAATGCTTCGTACTCCGCTTCGTTATTCGTACTTGGGAAATCCAGCCGAATAGCGTAAGTGTATTCTTGGCCTGCTGGGTTAGTTAGTTTCAACCCTGCGCCTGAACCCTTGTTGTTGGCTGCTCCATCAGTATAGAGTCGCCAGACATCGTTAATGTCTTGTGCTGGAGAGGGTTGAGCCTCTTCCTGGCACTCTTTTTCCCGCGAAGCGGGGACTTCTGCAATAAAGTCGGCCAAGACCTGGCCTTTTATGGCTGGTCTTGGCTTGTACTTTATCGCGTATTCTCCCAACTCAATTGCCCATTTGGCTAGGCGCCCTGACAACTCGGGTTTTCCTAGAACGTTTGCAAGTTTGAAGTTGGTGAGAATGGTGATTGGGTGGCCTTGGAAATATCGTCTTAGCCTGCCTGAAGCCTGTACAAGCGCTAAGACTAATTTTTCCAGGGTGGAGTACCGGGTTTCTACGTCTGTTAAGACGCAGCTTACATAGTAGATGGGCATCTGGATGCACTTTCGTTCTACTAGTAAGGCTGCCCCAGTTGCTCTGTCTGTGGTGGAGAGGTAGAGAATTAATTCCTCCCCCACTTCTGGTGCTGTGAGTGTTGGGAGTTCGATCAAGCGTGACCGAATCTCTTGAAAGGCTGCTTCCGCTTCTGGTGTCCAGCGGAAGTGCGTTTTCTTCAAACAATTTCTCAATGTTGACACGAATGGGAACGACCTTTCCGCATGGTTTGCCAAAAAGCGGTTAAGTGCGACTAGTCGTCCATTCAGTGTCTGAGCCTGTTTGATGGTAGTAGGTGATTCCATTTTCATAATGGCTTCAACCTTTTCGGGGTTCACTCTGAAGCCATCTTTGGTAACGATGACTCCTAAGAACTTCCCATCTTCCATCACAAAGGAACACTTGCTCGGGTTGAGCTTCATGTTTATCTTTTTGAGCGTGTTGAAAGTTTCTTCGATGTCTTTCAACATCGCCTCTGGCTCGAGGCTTTTGATGACCAAGTCATCCATGTAAACTTCCAAGTTCCTCCCGATTTGGGCATGAAACTCTTTGTCCATCAGGCGTTGGTATGTGGATCCGGCATTCTTTAGTCCGAATGGCATCATTTGGTAACAAAATGTGCCATCGGGCATCTGAAATGCGGTTTTATCCTGATCGTCAACAGCCATGTGGATTTGATGGTACCCTTTATACGCATCAAGGAAGCATTTAAGGCGAAACGGTGCTAATGAATCTACCTTGAGGTCAATTTCGGGTAACGGGTAACAATCCTTGGGGCATGCTTTGTTTAGGTCTTTAAAATCTATGCACATGCGCCATTGTTTGTTGGATTTTGGTACCATGACGGGATTTGCAACCCATGTTTGATATTTACTAACGCGTACAATGCCTGCGTCAAGGAGTTCCTTGACTTGGGTTCTACACGTGTTAGCCTGCTCAGCAACCATTACGCGACGCTTTTGTATGACCGGCGCAAACGCCGGGTCACACTTGAGCTTATGCTCAGCCTTACTTCGAGGTACACCAGTCATGTCAGCTGGTGTCCACGCGAAGATGTCGGCATTTTTTTGCAACAAGCGTTTGAGTAGGGTGCGTGTGGGATTAGTGATCGTTGGGCCAATGGTAACGGCCTGGTCAAGGTATTTGCCATTGAAGGCCCATTCTTCTGGCTCAGAGGTGGTTGGTTTAGCCATTTTTGGTTTGGGTTTAGATGAGACAGATGCGATGCATACCTGGGGAATGCCCGTGATCATAGCGACGCCTTCAGCTGTTGGCCATCCCATCATACCATGGACCGAAGACACCACGACATTAAATCTTGCCATCCCATCTCTCCCGAAGAGAATGTCGTATGTGTGGTGTGGCTTCCTCATTACAACGAAGTCCACGTCTTCTGTGCGGGAGTACTTCTCGTCCGTGAGAGTGACGGGGAAAGATAGGATTCCCAAGGGGGTGTTTGTGCTGTCGTCGAACCCTTCCATCGAGGCGTAAACTGTTTCTAGGCGTTCTTTGTCTTCGTCGTCTAGCTTGTCGAAGAACTGCCTATACATGATCGTTGATGAAGCGCCATTATCAGCAAGGGTGCGGGAGGTGATTTGGTGCCCCAGTTGACTTTTGATGACTATGGGGCCTTCTTTGTTGGCCCCCCCTGGCACACGCAGGAAGCGCACTTCTTCTTCCTTCCACGCACTTGGCTCTGTTGTTCGTCGTTTTCTTTCTCTGATGTTGCCGTGAACCATGTGAATGCTGATGTCGACGGGCTTCCGTCCATTGCCCTTGTACCGATTGTCTTTCCTCCCTCCGTTCTTGAATGACGCCACGAGGTGTGTGAGTTTCCCATCTTTGACGAATGTTTCAACGACATCCTTCAAGGATGTGCATTCCTCAGTGGTGTGGCCTTTTGTCCCGTGGAAGTCACAGGATTTGCTCTGATCAGCGTTTTGACGCTGTCGGATTATTGGAGCCTTTGGCCATGGGAGCTTCTAGGTGGCAAATATCTCGGTGACGCTTTTGGTGAGTGGCGTCCATCTGGGATTCCGGTTCGACGACTGCATGTTGTCCCTTCCGCCTAAGAGAGGGCGAGAGCTGGATGAGGTGTCAAAGTTTACCCTTGACTGCCAAATACCAAGCTTCCTCTTTTTGTTTTGTCGGGCGGTACGGACGTTATTTTCTCTTGTTCTCTGGGTGTAGGGGTTTGTGCTCTGGGGAAGATTTCTACCCAGTTGCTTCTCCGTTTCGGCAAAGCGTTTAGCTGCCGTCATGATGGCATCCCACGTGGATGGCATGCCGTCTTTACCTGTCAACGTGCGGATGAGCTCTGGGTACTCAGCGCCCTGGATGAAAGCGGCACGAACAAGATCTTCGCTAATAGTGCCCAGACTTAGCTTCTTTGAGTTGAAGCGAGTGATGAAGTCTAGCAAAGATTCGTCTTCTTCTCGAATGCAGTTGAGGATCATCCATTGCTCTTCAGTATATTTTCTTTGTTGACTGAAGTGCTGGCTGAATTTGTGCTGGAAGTCTGCCCAATCGTAGATGTGGTGGACCGGTAAACGATCAAACCACGCTCTGGCTGCCCCGACGAGCGTCATTTGGAACATGTAACACCATGTGGGTTCCGTCCAATTACTGACGGTTGCCCCCGCTATAAATCTGTTCATGTGACGTACGGGTCAGATATGCCATCGTAAGTGCCTATGTTGAACATCTGTTTGGCACTCTTTGGAGCGATTGCTTCCGCAATGTCCCTTGCAAATTTGGACGTTCCCGCATTCGCAACAGTTGGTCTGAAAGTTTTGGAGAAGTCACGTGGGTTTCCCCCCCGTGTTCTTTGGTTTGAAAGTTTCTTCGAAATTCTTCTCGAGTGGAAGTCTGCTTCTTTACGCTTCCCTTTCGCCTTATGACGTGGGTTTGAGTCACTGTCAGATTCTTCCCAAACTTCATCATCCACATACTCGCAATCATTGCTCATGTTGAGCTGTTGTCGAGTGCTTCCGAATTTGTCATTGGCCTGTTGGAGTGAACGTAAACGTTCGTCCAACTCGGCTTGGAATTCTTTCTGACGTGCTTCCGCCCAATCTTTAACTTGTTCTGGTGTTTGTCGGGGAAGTCTCGTCTGTTGTTTCCCTAACTGGGTATCAATGAATCCCAGGAGAGGATTGTTTACTGCACTTGCCCCGGCTTGGGTAACCGGGGTAGTGTTCGTAACAATCGTGTATCACCGGTGTTCCCCCCAGTAGCTGGGGTTGTGGTTACCGGAGTTTCTTGGTTACCCGATGGCTTTGGCATCGGAGTAACCTTAACCATCTTTCCAGAAGTTTGAAAAAACTGAGAGAAAGAAGAGTAAGTTCTAGCTTAATGCACGGATGGCGCCAATGAAGAAACACTAAGTGACCCCGACAGATTAAGGATAATCTTAGGGTTAAGTAGATGTTTCCCACGAGGGTTAGGTCCGGCAAAGATGGCTATTCTTCTCAACCTGCAAAACAGACACCGTAAGCTCGTCACTGAGAAAGGGGGGGGGGGGGTTCCTCCTTGTGACCACCCTCCGGCGTGAGAATCAGACTAGGTTGCTCTGAATATAAGTGTATATAGAGAGAAATAGCTAGAGAGAAGATGATGATACCGTTCCAGGGTGTTGGAGTATTTATAGCCGAAGGTAGGTTTCTAAGCAGGTACGGCCAGCTGTATATAATATTCCTTTTCCACCAACTATGGGCTACGTTCGTGCCATGATGGGAGTTGGTGGGTAGGCAGCGGCTGATAGTGACATTTTGTACTGGAGCGTGCTCTTCCTCGTACTATTGTCAGTGAGCTGTCACCCTGTGATTGGTTCATGGGTTGCTTTTGTCAGATCTTGTCTATTTGTCCATACCTTGGTAGGTATAGTACAAAAGATCTTCTAGAAGCGTACGGACTGGCTCTTTTGGGCCGGAATATTCCCGCCCTGCTCATTCCTTCTTCAGGTGACATTACTGAAGTATTAAGAGTTAGTGCCTTATGCGTGTAGCCTTACTGTTAGTGCGGGTAGCCTTCCTTCTTGGCTTGTACCCACAGCTGCGGGAACAGGCAGGGTACTGTACCAAGGGAGGTTTTCCTGCGGGGACAGCTAGCTTACTGCGTGTAAGGTCTTCATCTCTCTGGGCATGGTGGGTCCTGCGGATCCAGTTGGTCTTTGCGTACCTCTTCAAGGTGAGTCTTGTGGGTCCAACTGGGCTTTGCGGGAACCTACCTCTTCAGATGTTGAAATGTTTGTAACTAAAGAAATAAATAATGAAACAAAGATAAAGCATTATTCAAAGATGAAATAGATTTAGGAGTGTGAAGAAAGTTCATGGCCATCATATCCTGAAATCGAATAACTTTGGATTACTGGGACTCGAAGATTATATTGGAGGCAATGTTTTAAAAACCTTTTTGTGTTGGTTGTCGCTCATTAGCTTGCTATATTTTAGTTTGATAAAATGAGCAAATGGTTTATAGACTATAGCTTTAACCTCTGGAATTAGAGGCAATACCAGTTTGTACCATTGTACGGGTTTAATCTCTTGGTAAAATTTCGAGTTTAAAGTTTAAACCAAGGACATCTAGCGGCACATTCATGAACCATTAGCCTCCCTATTTTAAATTTAATCTAGCGTCCTTTGATCAATTTACCGTCAACCTTCGATTAACTTGCCATTGAATCGAATTGCCTTCAATATTGCCAACGAGCAACTGTTGGATAATATTTTTATTATGGAATCATGTACTTTTTTTTTTTAATTATGTTTAAGTTAAAGTTATACTTCTAAGGAATTATAGGGTTAACCAGTACTCAACCCAATTAAACCGCCGGGTACAACAGGTTTATACCATATTACCATTTTAAGCTCAACTTGATATTGTTAAAAAACCGGTTTGTAAAACATTGATGATGGAGTATGTGGAGGAATTCAATCTCCCACTAATGCTTTAGCTCTTCAACCTCTTTTGATAAGACAAGCATAGGATTATTCAATCTTTGGTCGGTAAATCCGACCTTTAAAACATCAATCAAAGACAGGAAAAGACCTAACATGTTCATATTTAAGTTGTTCGTCATTTCTAGCAATAAGTTGATTGAAGTGGCAAACTAGCAATAGCGTTTGTTTTTACAATGACACCTTGCAGACATATATTGAAAGCCATGTGCGTGACCAAGGCATATAATGTGATGCCTAGGTTCTTTATTGGCACCAAGGAGTTTCTATATTCTTCATTGGTGATTAGTCCAAAGTAACACATCATTTCATTCTTTAGTTTTATTCTCTATCAAGTGCATTGCATTTAGATCAAACTCATACATTTTGTTAGTAGGAATCATTTTAGAATTTATGAAATTTTAAAACTAACAAATATATTAAGCATTATTATAAGAATTATTGTTAAGATAACATGTTAAGACTTAAGAGTGGGAGGTCAATGGTTCAGCCTTCAGTAATATCATCATTCAAAAAGAATATAGCTATTTGGAATTTGTCACTATAAAAAATGTAGTGTTTTGTTGAAGATTTTTGTTGTTTATTATTAAACATAGGAGTTAATCTTATATAAAATTAATCATTTATAATGCAAATCAACCCACTCAATTTTGCATGTCATCTAATAGATTTCTATTAAATAATTCTAACTTCATCAAACCTGCATACTACAAGATTCAAATTATTCATCCTTAGGTTTGAGGCATACGCCATTACCACTCAACTGTCCCTTGGAAAGATCAACTCACCTATCTAATGACTAATGGCATCGAAAACTAGCCATTTAAAAAAAAGGCAATGTGGCCTAATAATGTATATAAAAAAACTTTACTTGTGTTACTGTTTCAGTAACAAAAGTGATTTTATTTCATTGTGATACTACAATTTACGGCTTAATTCGTTTCAAAAGGTTTAATGAATTTGAAACTTTTATTATATATGTTATTTAACATATATTGGTTTATTTCTTTCATCTATCATTTTACTATGAATCAAAACAATATTTAAATAAAAGTTTGGGCTGGAAGAGCTGCGATCTGACGTAAGGAAGAGAGGAGGTCAGTGAGAACTTCAAAGACTACAGATGGAGTCAAAATGGGCGCTGTAGCGACGATGACCAGTCAAGACTTTGTCTACCCTCACAATAACACGACACCACCTATTAGGTTACAAATTTCAATAGCTTTTGAACCCGCGTATTACATGTGTTTTATCAAATAATAAAAATAAATAACATACATTATTTGTAGGGGTGAGCAAGAAATGGTTTGGAACCACTAGAACTGAGGAATCGGAACCGAACAGGTGCATCAGAACCACTAATAAGCGTTACCTTACGGTTCCCGGTTCTCAATATTTGGTTTCCGATTCGGTTCCCGGTAAAACCGAAGGTCCTAGATGTGGAATCAATAGACCGAAATATGAAAAAAATTATAAAAAAAATAACAAATACTCATTTTTTTATATGGTAACTTATTAGACGACATCCATTTAATAATTATTTAATTCAAAAATTTTCTTCTTTGCGTTCAATACCTAGCAATGAAAATCAGTTTTGATTCAGACTTTCAAAGTAATATAATACATAATGATATGATCTTCCTTTAATCTATTGCCACTAATGATTTTTTTAGAACAACGAATTCCTTGTATATAGGCTACCCCACTCTCCGAATTTTGAGAGCCCCGATGCCCCCACTCTGGCCAGACTATGTTGACTTAATCGAGCCCACACTGGCTTTAGAGTTTGGTTTGGGCGTTCCCTTGGGAAACCATACCGTTGACTGCCACTTGACAGTTTTTGTGTCACCACAAGAGCAAAACTCTATGGCGTAACACACTGTGAGACGAAAACCCGAATGGGCTCCGGGTTTGAATGGACAACCTTTGCACAAGGCCTAGCTCAAATCCTTTAATGTCAATATCCACCCAAAAGTGAATCAAGTGGGATTCGAACTTGGGTCTCCATTAGAGAATTCAAGCCTCTTACTGTAACAATTCGGGTTCCGTGTATTTCATTTGTAACCGTTACCCAACCCATTTACGGGCTCCGGCTTTCTCATCAATAGAATTTCCCGCATTTATCGAGTTTAATTTGGTTATTATACTATCATTTATTTATTATAATTATATCTTTCTTAAGTTTACAAATTCAACCCAAACATAAACTTTTAGCTTATATTATACCCACCTTCAAACTCCAGGGTCCCTTTTGTAATTTTGTTATAACCCATTTCACAAACTGATAACCCAAGACCATGATCCAAGTCCATATTCATTTCTTGTACCAGGATGTCAATTTGATTAACTTGGACCATAATATTCGCATCATATTTAATAATTGATCTTGTAAATATTTTGTTTTATGTTATTTTCGGCATAACCGACACTCTTAGTATGTTAATTTGATCAATGGTGATTCGTTTTTCCTTAATAACCAAACCGACATTGCTTAATCTTGTTGAACATGAAATATGACAAGATAATTCAATTAAATGCAAGGATACGATCCTTAAACCCTCGTCGTTCATAACCCTATAAATAATTGAATTGATTTCGCTGTTTACTTGTCCATTTGTTATCGTTTTTAGCCGACAACTGTGATACGCAATACACCCTCTTCCGTTCATCGTCTGAGGTAATTGATTAGTGCAATATGATCGCATTACTGTTGTAATCAATAGCCCTATCATCTATTATCACAACATTAATCGGATTAACCGATTGATGTTGGTAGGGTTCATAATCAAACTCTGATTAGTCTGCGTCTGTTTATAAGTGAATGTTCCTAACCTATGTTGCACGTCGCTGGTTAGCCCAACTGGTTAAAACATTGGTTACGGGATGGCAGGTCGCGGGTTCGAACCCCTACCACCCCATTTTTCTTATATTTTTGGTAAATTGTTTTTTTTTAAATCATTTTATTTATTTGTAATAATAATAATTATTATTAAATAAATTATTTTATTAAAAACCGACCATGATACTTGTGTTTTCTCGCATCCTTCGTCCGTGTATATATATATATATGTGTATTTAGATATACATATATGTATATATACGTATATATAATACCACGTAAATTAATATTATTGGTTTAATATATATACACACACACACAAAAGGCAAACTTTATACTTATATACTTTAACAAACTAATAAATTTTAAAGATGTATTTTATTCATATAATATGTTTATATATAACAAAATATTATATTAAGTATGATTTAAAAAGGATTTATAAACTAAATTAATAAAAATCGACTCTCATATCCGATCTAGTTCATTAACTTAGTATCTTCGTATTCTATTTTTCTTATTAGGATTTATCGTCAACGTGTGATCCGCAATCATCATTCTTAATATTTCTCTTTTCACTTTTGCTCGTCTATTGAGGTGAGTACCGCATTCCCCATTTTTTACACGCATTTTATATCGTTTTGCGGACGTATGCGTTCTATATTATTTCCCTACTAATTAATATTCAAACTGCAACTATTGTCATTTGTGTTAACAATTTTGTACCATACTTGCTATGTGCTTACATGCTTATTGTGAATCGCATTCGGAGAGGTCCAATATAATCTCAAAATAGTATGATCATACAACAGTCGTATTAGCCATCATGCTTTTCGACATCTCATTTATTTTGATCATTGGTTGAGTTGCTTATATCATTTGACTTGTTGCAATATTTATTATTCTATTATATATACATTAAAACTGGTGTGATGCCCACTCAATCTTGTGTTGAAAAATATACTTTATTTTTAACGCATATGTAGGTCATCGTGTGATGTGAAGTTAGATCAAGATTTGAAAGAACACTTAAGAATCAAGATGAAATAAACGAGACATTTGTTTTATTATTTATGATTGTTTAGTGAATTATCTGCTTTTGGATATTGTATTGAATATTTGACTTATATTGAATTTAATTTAATAGATATTGAAATTTCATTGCCCTGCTTGCGGTGCGCACATATAATGTATATATGTGTGAACCCTCGGGTGGGCAAAAGTGAAATTGTACTAATTTTGATGTTATTTTACTAATCTCACGAAAATAACGTTAAAAGTGTCAGAAGGTTAATCAAGCATCATGTGGTGGCGTTGATAGCCGAAAGACAATGGCACATGCACCAATCAGCCTGTGTCCCGATGATTGAGTGCTATGTGCCTTATGTCCAAGGCTTGATGCAAAAACTACTATCAAGCCGGGAGTCTCACCGGAAGCAGCCTCTCTATCCCTATGGGGCAGAGGTAAGGCTGTCTACATCTTACCCTCCTCAGACCCTACCATAGCGTTGCTATTGGTGGGATATACTGAGTACGATGATGATGATGATGATTATGATGAGATATTGAAATTTTCATTACTACATGATAGTACCTTGAGAGCTATGAGCAATTAATTCACGCCCCGACATTTTTGCCGTAGGTTGGGGTGTGACACTCACCACTAGGTAACAAGTGATAGATCTTTAATGATTTATTTAACTTCAACAATTAGTTTTTAATAAAAAATATAATGCATATTCAGTGTAATCTAAATTAGTTTTATCATGAAAGAAGACATACATATAAACTTGTTTACAATTTGCAAAATTTGCACAACCCATTTGATAAATAAACGATCGAACCGGTTCCAACACAAAATTGGTTAGTGATAACCGACTTTTTCAGTTCTCAAACGAACCGGTTTACTATAATAGGTTCTGTTCCGGTTCTATTTTCAGCCAATTTCAGATCCTGTTTGGTTATCGCGGTTTCGAAACGTTGCACGACACTAGTTATTTGAAATAAAAGAAAAAAATTAAAGGTAAAAATAAATAAAATATATAGTATAAACAATTAGAAGTCTAAAATCTAAATTTATAAATTTGAGAAAATCTCTTTATATACAACATTTGTTGTTTTATCACAAGTATTCTCATCATCAGCCAAGATTAACAATTTTAGACCATATTTGCTAGTTACACCGGATAATGCAACATAGAATTTCCATGGAAAAAAACTGCACATCGAAGGAACGACCTGTCACTCCCTGACCAAAAGCGGCGGAACATGCCAGGATGCGACATGATTGTTTCAATTCACACGACACTATTAAAGGTACAATATTTAAGCAACTCGTTCATTTTATTTAACATAAAAAACAACACATCTTGTTCATACAAATACAACAAAATACAATGAAATAAATAGTACATTTAACTAATAACCTAATGGTCCTAGGTAAAAATAACGTCTTCAAATTTTCAATCAACCAATAATCAAACCTGTAACATTGGATAAATATATGTTGTCAACACGAATGTTGGTGAGCAATTCCATGATTTGTGTATATATAATATGGGGCAAAATCCGCAACTCTTATGTAAAACCAGTGATAGAACGACAATTGCTGTATATAAATCATAAAATAAATAAGGCTCCTTTCTAATAGGTAAAACTACCAAATTACAAGGAGGAGCTTTTGATCATACTTATTGAGGATGAGGATGAGGCCAACCAACTAAAGCAATAAACATTTAAGAATTAATCATATGAGAAATACAACACACAATCGAGCAATTATTCTAAGTAACACATAACTTGAGTTTGCGGTTTGAGAATCCAAGTCTTTTATCATTTTTGTTTAAGTAAGTATGCAAGCTACCGCCTATAAAAGCGAAAACGGGGATGAAATTAGTCACTTGGATTAAGTGACTTTGATGAAGAAATACTTAGAATAAAAACTTCAAGAAAGCGAGTCCAACGGTGTGTGTGTGTCCTAGATTGAAAGATCTTGAGTTAAATTGAGTCTTGAAGATAGAATATACATGATAAAATAGTTCATTAAAAGAAGGCTTGGGTTTTCAAGATTTTAAGTTATATTTTACAAAGTGTTGCTAATAGAGTATGCATAAAATAAAATGAGTTTTACATGAAACCGGGTCTTTGATGTTTAGTTTTACTTAACCTTTGTTAAGCTTTACATAGGGGGAGCTGGTTTGGTGATAGCGTGCACGATTCCGCTAATGTAAGCACCAAGATCCGACTTTTAAAGATTTGTTTGGTTTATTCGGTTCGCGACCTGATGAACCACAAAATCCTAATCCAACTTACCAAACTATTTAATATATGAATCAATTCAATAAAATCAGTAGCTTAAAAAAGTTTAAGAATTTTTATTAAAGTCTCAAACTCGGTTTTAAGCGAGTGTAAGTCGGTCCGGTCTTAGTATGCGATGTGGATATAGTAGAAAAGGTGTTAAGTTTTTCATACGTTTGTTCACACAATTTGTAGTTTTAAATTTATAAAAATGATTATTATCTTAACTAAACCATACACAAATAGGCAAATGTATCTATCAAAGATGTAATATAGTATAGCTAAAACCAAGTATCTATCCACGGAAACACTTGTTTGATTTTTACTACTAAATCGTTGTATTTATTTCAACTGGAAGTGAATATCATAATAGTTTTGATTTTGATAAGCAAGTTTAGGCATAAATTAAAAAAAAACATAAATTAAAAGACAATATTTTTTTTGGGTTTTTATATTTTTAGATAGAAGATCAAAGATTAACGTATATCATCTTGGTTTAAACTCCTCTTAACTTTGGTTTAACAATGAATTAGTAAACATGTGATATCAAATTGCTATAGTGATTAAATGTGAGAATAACACTTTATTCCTAAATCATGTTATTCCATGATAATTGAGGAATGACATATGCATAATGTCACACCCCAACCTACGGCGGAAATGTCGGGCCGTGAACTGATTGTCCACAACTCTCAAGGTTACTATTATGCAACATTTATAAATATCAATATCTATTTAATGATTTAAAATAAAACAAAATTCATACAATATCCAAACAAAAAGAACAATAGTCCATCAACAATCAAAAATCATAAATAATATTATCTCATTAAATTTCTTCTAGCGTAATACTTAAGTGACCTTCTAACTTCAATTACTTCACATCACACGATTACCTGCTTATATGCGTTGAAAATAAAAATAGTTTTGTCAACACAAGGTTGAGTGAGCGACACACCAGTTTAATGTACATATAATATATCAAAATACGTAATTGCAACAACTCGTGTGAGAATAACAAATTAACCGATGAGCAAATATAAATGAGATGTCGAGAAGCACAAAGGCTATAATGACTGGGGTATGATCATACTATTTCTGAGATTATGGTGGACCTCTCCGAATGCGAGTCACAATGAGCACATAAACACATAACAAATATGGTATACAATTCGTTAGCACATAAGACAATAGTTGCAGTTTTGTGTATAAATATAATTTACGCATATTGTGACATCCGTCAAATTTGAGTCTTAAGTTGTTTTCGTTTTGTAAACTTTTATTACGTGAACCCGACTCAACATTTTTATAAAATTATTTATGTATTATACAATATTATATTATATATTTGATCACCAATAAATCGATGTTTTGTCATATTATAGTGTCGTTGAGAAAACATAGAGGGTTTAATCTAATTTTCGTAAACTCGTTATAACTTTGAAAACCTTTAAACTCATATTAAACATTTATTGAAACTTGAGGGGCCACTTTTGAAAATATGTATATATATATAAACAACAATCATAACCTAACCCTAACATCTTATACATACTAAGCCCAGCCGCCACCACCACTGAGCCGTTTTCCGGCGACGGCAGTCCGGCAAGCCCCGAGCTCCGGCCGTCTTCCCTCCCTCGTTTCTCCGACCATCTCAGCCGCAAACCACCACCCGCAGCCACCACCACCAACCTCGCCACTCCACCTCCTGCCGATTTTCCGTCCACCATCTCCGACGATATTCCGGCGACACCCCACCACCTCCACTGTCGCACCACCTCGCACTGCATCACCACCATCTCAGCCCCCCTCAACCCAAAACCACCACACCCTTTCCCTCGTTTTTCCGGTGATCGTAAAAACCGAGCCATGCTCTCCCTCTCCATCAACCGATCGCTACTCCCCCTTTATTTTTCAACAGAAAATCCGGCCACTGTTTGCATCACTGGCAACAGTTCCGATGGCAGCAGACGGCGGCGCTGGTTCAGGGTGGTAGCTCTCAGCGACGCGGTCGCGTGGATATATTATTTGCTTGATTTCGAGCTCGTATGGCCAAGTTATGAGCAAAACAAGAAAGGGCTCGTATTCCGGCTGACGGTTCGTATCTCCAACTGACTGTTTGGTTTTCCGGCGATGGTGAAGGTGATTTCCAGTGACGAAAACAGGTATAAATAGTGGAGTTCAATGAGACGAATGCGTGGATATCTTATTTGCCTTAATCAGAGTTCGTTTGTTATGGTTTCGAGCTATCCGACTATTTTTTTAAGTATTTTAAAGTTTATAAAACTTATAGAAATTTATATAAAATTTAAATAAACTTTTTCGTATTAAAACCGAACATCATTATAACCTGTTTTCTCGGCTCGACTCGTTAAACTAATTTTATCTATATATATATATATGTATAAATATATATTTATACAATGTTTAATAAATACGTTTTAATTAACTAAAAATCATAATAAATATTAAAAATAGTTTCTAATAAACTTATAAAAACCGACACTTTTATGTCGATCTAGTTTCAAGGTTTTCGTGTTTATGTATGTATATATATGTATATATATGTATGTATGTATATATCGTAAATATATAAATAACGAGCTCTAACTTATTTAAACCCGACACCATCTTTTGGGTAAAGTTGTTTTTATAAAAGATGTACATTTTCGCATGATAAACGTAAGCCTTAAATCAAAATCTATAAATTTGGAGCTTTCGGTGGTCAAATCGATCCCGGCCCGTTAAGGGGCATTTTAGTCAATTTTGGAATAATTCGAATACTCTATCTTCTGGTTAGAACTAGCTTTCAGACCAGAAGACTTTTCTGTTCGTCATAATAATTGAGTGTAGTGGTCAGAGCCCGACTCCAGACTCGCAGTTCGGATTCTGAACAGTACCAGCTCGCTTAAACATTGTTTATTTCATAACTCAAATTCTAGACATCCGTTAGACCTGATTCCAGCGGCTACGTTCTCGCTTTTAATTGTATATTATTCCCTCAAAGTTTCAGGTTTATTTATTTTTTAACCAGTCGGCTCGCTTAACCGCATCCTTAAATTTCTCGTTAACTTTATTATTGCAAGGTGAGTACTTTCATACTCCTTTTTCCATCTTTCGTTTTGGGGTGACATTTCATACCTATCAAACTAAATGCTTTATTTACTTAAATCTTAAACCCACAAACGTGATTGTATATTTTACCTAAATAATTGCTTGACTTGGTGTTCTATGCTTACATGCTTATTTGCCTATGTGTTTATCGCTTTTGGATGGTAGAACTATAAATCCTAGACCATTTGGCAACCCCTCATGGCAAGGTGTCGTTAACGTAATGCAATTAACGATAACTATTAAATCCTAGACTACTTGGCAACCCCTTGTAGCTAGGTGGTGCTAATGTGTTTAGCAACTGTCTATAAAATCCTAAACTATTTGGCAACCCCTTATAGTTGGGTGTCACTAACTTGTTAGCGATAACTATTTTATCCAGGTTTATAGCTCTTATTTATTGTTTTGTATACTAGTTTTGTGGCTTTTCATACTATATACTATTGTTGCTCAAACTTATGAATTGCTCACCAACCTTTGTGTTGACAAACTTTATTTTATGAAATGTTACAGGTTAGACTATTGTTGACTCGAGGACTTGACGAAAACGTTACCAAGACTATTAGAATATTAGTAAAACGAACAATATATTTGCTACTTGTATTTAACTTGGTTGTGTGAATGAGATGTGTTGTTTATTGATTTGTTGAACTAAAACGAGTTGAATAAATATTGTTACTTTAAATAGTGTCTTGTGTATTTGTCCAATCACGTTGCACCCCGGCATGTTCCGCCGCCTTTGGTCGGGGTGTGACACATATGTCCACAAAACGTGGAAAAATGAGTAAAATATGGGGAATGTGGTACTCACCTCAAGATGAACAAAGGTGATTAAGATAAATAGGATGTGGAAGTGTTACACACGAACGATAAAGCCTAATGAGGAACAAGAGCAAACATATACGCTAAGTACGATATTTATTATGACCACTAGTTAAACAATATTATATTATATAAGGATTTATTATATAAAATGATTATTTTGATTTATAAAAACATAACTTAAATATTATTTGTTGTTTTATAAAATTAGTTTACTTGATTTATATATTTAACAAAACATTAGTTTTTAAGTTATAATATACTTTATATATACACACATACACACATGTACCTTTATGCACATATATATGAACGAAAACATGAGAAAAACGAGTATTACAAAGCCGGTTTTTATTAAAATAATCTTTATTAGTTATTATTATTACTAATACAATCATTAATTGCTTAAAAAGAAATAATAACAAAAAATACCAAAAATATCGGGGTGCATGGGGTCGAACCCGCGACCTCCACCCCACAACACAAGGTGTTTAACCAGCTGGGCTACAACGACATGCAGTTAAGAACTGGTTTCCGTTATTTAAGAACACAAAAGAATAGACAGTTTGAATAACCAAATCCTATAAATCAATTTGATCAAATCCGTTATACCTTATCAAATTAACCATAGGGTTAATGAAGAACAAAGCATAGCGATCATAACCATGTAATTAATTACTTCTTACGATGATCGGAACTTAGGTAACAAAGCTCAACAGTGGCCGACAGGTTTGATGTGTATGAAAGAGATATAAAAAACTACATTAATCTAATTAAATAAGAGGGCAATGTCGGCTACTATATAAGGATTGTATCTATACATTTAATTGAAATATCATCAATGATTTCGTGTTCATCAAGAGTTAACAATGTCGGTTAGGTTAATATGGAATAACGAATCATGAATGGCATAATTAACATAATAAAATCTTCAGTTAAGGCTAGAAAATAGCATAATTAAGTGATATGCAAGATCAATTTCTTCAAATAAACGAAAATTGTTGTCCAAGTTTGGATTCGGGTTCAAGAACATGCATATGGGTCGGGTTTGGTAAACGGATATCCAGCTTATCATATGGGTTATAATAATATTTTCAGTTTGGTCCCTGAAGTTTGAGGTTGGATACATAAGAGACTAAAACTTATACTTTGGGTTAAATGTGTCAAAGCTAAATAGATGTAATTATAAATAATTAAATATTAATAAAACAATAACTATAAATCGATAAATGCGGGAATATTATTAATGAGCAAACCTGGAACCCTAAATGGGTTGGGTACGGTTACAAAAGAAATGTGGTAAAACCCGAATGGTTACTCATAACTTCATGACCTCCAGTAAAGCATCTATTTATGTAAGAAAGTGGTTTATGAAAAATATTGACAAAATAACTCACTTTAAAGATGAAACAATCCCTTAAATTACTAAGTGAATTGTCCTTGATACTCTAGTAAAATAACTCTTGTATTATACTTCAAATATCAATTAATATTAGTTAAGTTGTAAAGGATTAACCTTGAATTACCAAATCTTAATCCACACAACTCTTTGACAATTATAGAACTCATGTAATAACCACCCAATAGTTGTTAAAATATGTTATGTTGCACACTCACTCAACGAGTAATTGACCGAATTAAGTGGGTGAATACCAACAATCCGCTCCACAACCATTGTTGTTAAGTCCCATTTAAAATGATTAATTACTACATATATTCCACTTTGTCCATGTCAATATTAGGATTCATGTTTTTCCCCGACCAAACCTTTACAAGAATAGCGATTCCTTGACTTACCATCAGGCTCGGAACTTAACGGCTCATTTAAAGATTCTTAATTTAATAACCAAGTCCTCACAAGTGTGACAGTTCCCCGGTTTATTATCAAGCTCGGAACTTGGTGTCTATTTTAGGGTTCACCAAGGCTTCAAAAGACTAATAGTTTCTCAGCTTATCATCAAGCTTGATAATTGGGGTTTTTAAGAATATTTTAACATTCCTTGTCAGGTGATAATTGCAACATAACCATTACTTATTAAAGACCAATCACATGTTAACTATCATTATTGAACTTTAGTTAAGATTCATTAATAGCCAAGATGATACTATGAAAGTTTAGCCAATAATAAACATAATGTTAATTATCAAAGTAATAGATACAAACATGATCAAATTGAAACATTCTAACCAATTTGAATGACTAATCTTTAATGCTAATGACTTCTTCCAAGTGCTTAATCTTCTTAATCTTCAAGGATTGGATGGATGGTATTAATTCCCTTGTTAATGGTGATGAAAATAGGTGGTTGAAGTGGAGTAAATGATGTTGGAAGGTCTATTAATTCCCTTAGGCTAAGGGTAATGGGGCTTGGTTGAGCCCCAAGTGATCCAATCAAAACCCGACACGTAGGCGATGACATGACCCTGAATCAAGCCCCAGAAGGTGTAGTGGTCTAGGTGATCCGGCGCTTGATTGAATTTTTTTTTTGTTATGCACACAATTATAAATTAAAATACTTCATTAAAACATAAATAAAAAGGAAAATAAAAAATACATATAAATAGCGTTTTTATTTTTGTGTCGCCAATTCCTTCCGAATACGATCTTTTTCTTCCTCCATTAGCGCTTGGTCGGATGGCGGTAGGTGGCTAAAGTCTTTGGCTAGAAAAGCCAAACTCTTGTAACGGTTTCTTTTACGTCGAGCTTCACCAATCGAGAAGAGGCCACTTGACAATTCTTTAATTTCTTTTTTATAGTCGTCATCAACAACCGTTTTTTCCCACGATCCCTACCCAGAGGGTGGCTACAACCTTGGTCTTTCAAATGACCTTCGGACAAGTTTAGTTCGAAGTCAATTTGATTCTCCTACCCACTCGAAGAGACGTATATGCCGGGCGCACTAGTTTTTGTCCGTTTTGCCCCATCGGCCACGTCCTCCACACATAGTTCAATTCATTTCGAGCACTTTCTTAACACCTCCCAGAAGTAGCCCTTGTCAAACGTGTTCACCACCCCGTACCTCCTCAACACCTCTTGTTTCCATTCATCACAAGTGAATTGGTAAAGCGCGAGATCATCGGACACACTCGGTCGTATTCGGTTAGCATTGCAGTTATGTATGTTGGTAAACAATCATACATATTTACGAGTATCGGTCCACCGACCCGATATGATATTTTCGGTACGATCCCTACTCCCCACTTGATCATAAAAACATTCCCGAACCTTGGCCAAAAAAACTCGAGCTCTTTGAAAGTCGGCTACAAAATAAATAACAAAAAATGTAATAAGTACCCACAAAACTTAAAAGATATATTAAACAATAAAATTCACGAAATAATACCCATGTTCCGATCTTGGGATATTTCAATCCAAGCTTTTGCCAACGCAAGTTTCTCTTCTTTAGACCATTGAGTAGACTTCTGCTTCTTCGGTTTTCTTCCCCTTTTTGTGGGATCGTTTTGCCGGCTTCTCCGGTGCCAGCTCCGGTTGTGTTTCCGGGACCGAATAATCGGATTGTGACATATGCATGAACGCTTGAAACGATTCGTCGTCCATGTAGTTCAATCCCTCGGGAAATTGAGTGTTGATGTTGATATTACCGTAACCTGAGCCCGGCATGGGTTTTTAATTTGAGCTACTTGAGAGATTTTTAAATTATTAGGGAGAAATGTAGTGAGAATGGTGTTTCATTGTTATAAAGTGGGGTAGTTATTTATAGTGGATTTGTAATAAAAAAAAGTTATTTTACATTTAATAATAGCCCAACGGCTATTTTTTTTAAACATAACTAGCCAAAGACTAGTTTTCCGCCCTGCGGTCCCGGCCACTCCCCTCGTCCGCGCCCCTGATAACATGAACGATGTAGTGGTGTTCGCGAGCCACGTTTACAGCCACCTGGATCCCCCCCCTCGTCCGCGCCCCATTACCCCTACCCTTAGCACGACCATGTTGAACATAACACGGCGTGGTGATTTTTTTGTCCCGCTGAACTAAATGATTCATCATCAGTTCGTATGGGTTAACACGACTGTTTTAAGTAAGACACGATCATGTTGAGTCCATAAATTTCATCCAGTTTTGTCCTTTTCTCTTGTACTAAAGGCATGGCGAGGCATGGTCGTGTTTTGCTTCAAATCATTCTATTTTGTCTCTTCCTCATGTTCTTGATAGCATGGGTGTGTCTAGGTTAACATGGCCATGTTTTGGCTTCCAGATTTTTGTATATACTTCGTACGCTCTAGGCATGACTATATCCCGATTCACCATGGGATGTGTTGAGTATGTTTTCATCATTTATCTCTGTTTTTCTTTGTATATCAGCTTATTTTATTCCTTAGGGCTATATTTACCTATAGATAGAAATTATAAACATTAATGGTTATTTATTCTAATATATTGCCGATATTATGCTTATTTGGAGATATTTTAGTGTTGAAAAGATGTATAAATTCACATACATCACTTAGTATAATACCAAGTTTGGTTATGACATACCATAATATTAGAAATATAAACAAGTTAAAGTTAAAATGGTTAAGAAAGATTTTTGGTGGTTTGAACGGTGACTAGCTCGTTAAGTAAGACGAATAGTTTAACTTTTACTCGGTTTTTACCCGAAATTTGGTTTAAGCCAAGATTTGTTCCAACACTTCTAAAATCTTAGGTAATATGAGAAATATAAATTAAAACATAACTAAAAATATATTGAACTTTTTGTGGTTTGAACATTGACTAACTTGTTAAAATAAGTGTTCGGTTTTACTCGGTTTTTATCTGAAACTTGGGTTCAATCCAAGATTTTTCTACACTTCCATATTAACCATATAATAACTAAAATATAAAGCAAAACTTAGATCTAAAGTGTTTGATTCAACATGGTTGCTTAAAGTTAACTAAAGTGTTTAAACGAGTGTTCGCTTTTGGTTCTGTTCTTGACTCGTATGAGACTGAGGATGGTTACAACATGTCCAAAACCATAGAACCAAAATAAAGTAAAACTTCCATATCTAAACTCAAACAAGAAGTTAAGTGGGCAAACTTCCCAAAATAACCCAAACGGACGTAAATTGCATAAATATGAGTTTAAGCGCCCACAAGCCTTAAATAAAGATGAAAATAGTTTTCCTAATATAAAATAACTTGGACCAACTGAAAATATAAAAAGCATATATCGGAAATGGATTGAAATTCAAGATTCGATTTCGTTGACTTTTAAAATCAACCTTAAGCAAAACTAGCTAGAACAGCTTGCAAGTTCAAACAATTCGGGAGAAGAAGGTGAAGATGAGCAAGGGAAAATGGCTAAGATTGAGTGGGTATTTATGGGAAAAGATTAGGGTTTGAAGGATTTGATAAAAGCTTTGTCCGGTGGATAAACCTGTACACTTTCATTATTTTATTTAAATAATTTTTTATTTAAATAAATTATATCCAGGAATAAAATCAAGTTTGCAGGGTTCCAGAATAGTTATGGGTTGAGTCTTGGTCAGTTTGGATGGTTAAAACACGAGTTCAGAAATTAAACGAGCCTAACCGATCCAAAAATAAACCAAAACTGGTTGCTGAATGACCAAACCATATCAGTGGGCCGCGCCATGCGTAGGGCTAAGGCCTGCCCTACGCTCTGCACTAGGTGGTGGTCATTGGCCAAGTTTTATGGCGTTTTGAGCATAAAATAAGCATTTTACTCACAATTACAGACTTTGGAATAAAACGACAAGTATGAAACATGATTACAACATAAATTTCATTATTTTATTAATATCAAAGGATCCGAAAACAAAACGGGTCGAATTTACAACACAAATACGAATACAAGACGACCAGAAAATGACAAATATCACAGTATCCCCCTTTGAAAATTTCGTCCCGAAATTAGGATGTAGTCGCGACAAGGATATTTATGTTTCATAAAGTCTTTGTGTTACCATGTAAATTCCACGTCACGCCATGATTCCCAACGGTTTTTGACTAACCGGATACAGCTTCGCTTGGTTCTTTTCTCATTACGATCCATAATTTCAACGGGTATTTCAACCATGTGCATTGTCTCGTCGATACTCACTTCGTCGAGGGGTATGCGAATATTACCCTTGGATAAGCACTTTTTGAGGTTCGAGATTTGAAAGGTCGGATGAACACCAGTAATTTCTTGTGGTAACTCGAGTCTATAAGCCATTTTTTCAAACCTTTCGAGGATCTTAAATGGGCATACGAAGTGGGGTGCTGGCTTTCCCTTCTTGCCAAAACGGACTACCCCCTTCCAAGGGGATACTTTGAGAAGGACAAAGTCGTCAACATTGAACTTGAGAGACTTTCGCCGCTTATTGGCGTAACTCTTTTGATGACTTCTAGCAGCGAGAAGATTCTTGCGAATTAGATCAATACGATCGGTAGTGTCTTGAACCATCTCGGGATCGCTAATTTGTGCTTCACCATTCTGGTTCCAACAAATCAGAGAATGACACTTGCGACCATAAAGAGCTTCAAATTGAGCCATACCAATGCTAGAATGGAAGCTATTATTTTGTATGAGAACTCAATAAGTGGAATGAGAATCCCAATTTCCACCGAAGTCAAGTACACACGATCGAATCATATCCTCAAGGGTTTGGATTGTATGTTCGGATTGGCCATCGGTTTGAGGATGATAAGCAGTACTGAGATCAACGTGAGTTCCCAAACAATCTAGAAGTGATTTCCAAAATTGAGAAGTGAAACGAGCATCGCGAACTGAAATAATGGTCAATGGTATACCATGTTTGCACACGATTTCATGAACATAGATTTGAGCCAGTTGTTCCATGGTGTACTTTTCTCGGATTGGGATGAAATGAGCTGATTTGGTTAATCGAACGATTATTACCCAAATACTATTATTTTGCTTTTGAGTATTTAGGAGTTTGGTGATGAAATCCGTGGCAATGTCTTTCCATTTCCAAACGGGAATCGAAGTTTGCTCGAGTATACCAAAAGGGCTTTGATGTTCAGCTTTAAACTTTGAGCATGTAAGACACTTTGAAACATATAGTGCCATGTTTTTCTTCATATCTGACCACCAATAGATCAACGAAGATCGAAGTACATTTTATCAGCACCGAGATGTACTGTATATCGCGACTTATGAGCCTCGTCAAGATTGAAACTACCATACCTAGTACCTAGTACCCAAACAAACCGTACTTATTCTAGTCGGCTTCTTGATATAGGAATAGCGAAAATATATCGATACCATTTAACGAATACAAAAAATCAATAAATCTTAATACTGATATCAGTATCGAATAGACTGATCGGTATGGGAACGATACCGGTATTCAAAAAATATTCCTATCCTTAATCTACAAAATTGACCCAGTAAACATAATCCTGAAGATATGAGGTGTGAAAATAATACCCAAAGGATAAAATTTGGAAAAAAGGAAACTAAGAGTAACATGACCAAGTCCAAGAGAGCCGTATTGGATTCATTTTCTATCTTGACTTTTTATGGTCTACATTCTACAACAAGCAAATTCTCCGACTTGACTTAAATAAAGATGTGTGGATTTTCTTCTTTTTATATTTCCTCTTTTAATATAACAACTAGCTTTATAACCTGTGTGATGTACGAGATGTTTAAAAGAAACACAACTAAACTATAGAAAGAAAAAATTTTAATATAAAAAAACTTATGTTATATCAAATTAAATGGTTTTATAACTTTTAATTATATTTCTAATGGAACATTCATATGAATACGTAGTGTCGCCTCACGCAATTTCTTCATAATCACGAAAAAGATGCAACTAATGATTTTATAAGTTTTAATTATAGTTTTTTTTATGGAATAACGAATTCTAACAAAACATGATAAGATGTTTTTATTCTGAGAGACATAAAAAAGAACATCATATATATAATTTATGCTAAAACTCCATAGATCCATGAGGGTTGAATATATATGTGAGAATAAAATTGTTATTTATTTATAGTTTCTTTTTGTCTTTGTCATCTTAGGCATATGAATATCGTTCATTGAATTTCACACATTCATCTCCTGTACTCCAAAGTGTACATAAATTGATTTAATAAAAAAAAGTAGATTTGATTTCATTAAAGATATATAATTTATGTAATTAGTTATTTGAGTAAATGATAGATTGATATATTTTAATTACACTGACATAAATATGTTTTCATTAAAAATAAAATAAAAATTTGAGCGGGAAATTAGGGTCGGACTGAATCTCTAAGTGACATATGTCTAAAGTTATTTTCTTTTATTAGAATATGTAGATGTAAATGTAGATGTAGATACGACTGTTAGAGAGTTTTGGAATAGGAGTACTTTTTATATAAATAATTATAAAATAATTACTATTTATATAATTATTAACTCATGTATTTGCATACTCCATAATGAGAGTTTTTAACGAGTTTATGAGGGTGTAAAATAGAGCTAAAATTATTGAGATATCAATGATTATTGATTAAAACAAGTATTTTCATCCCTGTGTTACTATGTTACCAAGGTGGTCAATTCGAGCAATTAACTATAGACTAAAATTGGTGAAGCCACCCTGACACGACCGCCACCAAGGGCACCTAATTGGAACCCGATAATGGTAGTTGAAGAAACACTAAGTGACCCGGGGCAGATTATGGATAATCTGGGGGTTAAGTAATGTTTCCCACGAGGATGAGGTCCAGCAGAGAAGGTTGTTCTTCAGGTGACCTGCAAAACAGACACCGTAAGCTCGTCACTGAGAAGGGGGGTTCCTCCTTGTGACCACCCTCCGGCGTGAGAATCAGACTAGATTGCTCTGAATATAAGTGTATATTAAGAGATTGCTAGATAAGAATGAGATATCAGATGATGTCCTTACCATTCCAAGGTGTTGGAGTATTTATAGCCGAAGGTAGGTTTCCTAGAAGGTACAGCCGGCTGAATAGTATTCCTGTTCTACCAACAGTGGACTACGCACAGGCCATGCTGGTTGGTGGATAGACTACGGCCGACAGTAACAAGGTCGGCTGTACACTGTTCCTTTACTGCCGGCTATGCACTGTTCCACCAACTGTAGGCTGCGCACGTCCCATAGTAAGGGTTGGTGAGTAGGCAGCGGCTAATAATGACAAACAGTACTAGAGGGTGCTCCTCCTCGTACTGTTGTCGGTGAGCTGTCACCCTGTGATTGGTTCATGGGCTGTTCTGGTCAGATCGTCTGTTCTGCCCATACCTTAGTAGGTATAGTACAAAAGATCTTCCAGAAGCATACGGACTGGCTCATTTAGGCGGGAGTATTCCCGCCTTGCTCATTCCTTCATGTGACTACTGAAGTAGCTAGTGCCTTGTGCGTGTAGCCTTGCTGTTAGTGCGGGTAGCCTTCCCTGATGGCTTGTATCCGCAACTGCGGGAACAGGCGGGGTACTTCACCATTGGGAGGCTTTCCCTGCGGGTACAGCTGGCGTACTGCGCGTAAGGTTTTCTCTGAGCATGGTGGGTCCTGCGGGAGCAGTTGGTCGTTGCGCAGACGTCCCTGTTCAAGGTGAGTCTTGCGGGTCCAACTGGGCTCTGCTGGGACCTACCTCTTCAAGTCCCCCCAGTCCAATGTTCTTCTCATGAATTATTTAATAAGTGAGGTGAACTTTTGGACTTAGCAAGGGGTTTTGAAAAGGGTTTTTAGTTTTTAGGTTTTCCGTGGGGATTCTTCCAGCGGTTTTCCTGATGTCACGCAGAAATTCCCGACTTTTCTGCTTGATCTTTGGGTATGAAGCGGGTAGGTTTGTAACCTCGCAAGTCAGGAGCGTTGAGTCCCACTTGTGTGGATTCTCCATGGGGTTTTGGTAGTTTTCAACATATTGATCAATTATGCTAAAACCACCAATTCCATCTTGGAGTTTCAAACAATATAGTTCTCGACTTTCCCGTCATGCGGGGATGTTATTCCCGTTTCCGCAAGCATGGCCCAGAAGATCCTTCTTGGTTTGAATTCCCTGCAGAGTGCTAAGTATGTGAAGGGTTTTGCCTTGACACTGTACCCGCACTCGTCTTACGGTTACTTTACTTCCAAGGTATTCCTGGCGTCAATTCCCTGCGGGTGCTAAGTATGTGAAGGGTTTTGCCTTGACACTGTACCCGCGCCCGTCTTATGGTTACATGGTTGCCAAGGTAAGGGGTATTTTCCCGCTTACTTTTGAATCTCTTTGAATTTTTTTTGAAATTCGAAGAGTTGGTGAAAGGATAAGAACAGTCCAAACCTCTGAAACGTCGTGCGACGGTTTCTTCTGACTGTGTCAGGACGTGCAGGAAGTTATGGTGACGTGACAGTACATGGTCATTCCAGACGCCTTTTCAGGCGAGTGGGCGCGATTTTTCGGGTGCGTGGCCGCGAAATTAATGGTACGCGTCCTTTCAACTGCTGTTGCCAGCTTGCTTTTTGCCACGTGTCATAGTTTCATTGCACCTTCGATTTCTCTCTCTTCCGCATTAATTTCATCGCATTAATTGCGATTAGTATATAAAGGGGGAGAGGGTTCTTTGTAATCCACACTTTCACTTTTCTCTTCATCTTCAAAGCGATTTCCGGCGAATACTCAACTTTTCCGTCGAGCATTCTCTCGAAATCGTTTTCTTTTTTCATCTGCAAGATGTCTTCTCACGATCTCGAAGCTACAGCCCAGGAGGCTGGGGTGTTCACCGATGACAAGAGTACTGCTGGCGAGTGCCAGTGTGCTTTGCCTGTCGATCTGTACCAGTACATCGTCAGGAAGTTCATGCTCGAGTCTCTCGAGCCTGAGTTTCCTGAACCCCATCAGACGGTGTACGATGCCCCCAGAGGCAAGATCGGGGTATATGCTGCATTCTTTGTTTATGGGAACCTTAGGTTCCCATTGACAAAGTTTGTGTACCGTGTCCTGGAGAGGCACGGTGTGCACCTGACCGAGGTGCACCCGATGGCGATCGCGAAGATTCGCCACTTCGAGTGGGTGTGCCGGATTCTGGGCATTGAGCCCTTCGTCGACCGCCTGATGACCTTCAACTCTTGGAGGTGCATCCAAGGGTGGTATACGTTGATAACCCGAATCAAGGGTTTGAAGATTTGCGCAACCGAGCGCAGTCTTCGTTCGTGGAAGAGGGAGTTCTTCTACCTCTCTGCTCGCGCCATCCCCCTTGCCATGAAATTTAAGAATGGGCAAGCTCTCCCAAGCCTTCACGCCTCCAACTACCAGGAGGCGGAATGGTTCTCGAAGATATCCCAGGTCCAATCTCCGGTTTACCGGTTTGCGGAGTCCGGGATGGTGATGCTCGGGATGAGCCGGGTGTGGAAGGAAGCGGATGCGCGAAAGATCCCGATCGTCCTCGAATACGGTTCGAACTCTGTTCCTTACGGTATGCTCTGTTTCTTTTTGTTGATTTAGAATCTCTTCTAACTTTTTTCCTGTTTATTTCAGAGGGGAACGACTTGCAGTCGCTCATGTATCCACGGGAGGCTGACAGTCCCGCTCGAATGAGTACTCGTGCTCTAGACGAGAACGAGTTGCCCATCCTAGAACAAACAGCGGATCGGTTTGTGGAGGTCTACCCGCTAGGCCACGAGATCCTGAGCGTCAGGCGGCCAGGTAAGGCGCTATTCAACCCTCGACCCCTCAATGTTGAAACCTCTGCTGGAATTCCTCTAATCGTATGTTCTGATGAGGAATCCGCAGATGGTCCTCCGTTGGTGCGGAAGAAGAAGGCTGCCGGCGGGAAGGGGAAGGAGAAGGTGGCCTCCACTGCCGATCCAGTGCCTCGGTCTGACTCAGAGGCCGAGAGCGAGGAGGTGGCGGGGAACCCCGGTGGTGATAAGACCACTGCTCCGGAGGCTGCGACGATTGTCACCTCCGGAGAGCCCAGGATGACAACGGTGACCGGCGTGAAGAGGCCGGCTCCATCGGGTTCATCCCCGCCTGTCCGCACTTTTAGGCTCAAGAAAACCCGTAAGTACCAACTTTATTTTTAACTTCATAGATTTCCATCATTAATACTTCTTCTTTGTGCAGACGTGGATGTTGACGCATTCCAGGGTGGAGCGGGGAGGAGTACCCCCCCGCCAATGACGGTAGGCCTGGTCAGCCTACCTGAGGCGACGACCCAGGCGGCTGCGCCTGCTTCCGCTGGTTCAGTTGCTCATTCCATTGAGCCAACTGTTCCAGCTGTGATGACGTCACCGCCGGATGTCAGTGCCATTTTTACAGCATCTTTCACTGAGCCGGCGGTTACTTTTGCTGCGGACTCTGCAACGGCGGCCGCGGCGGCCTTCACCATGCCTCCTCCGTCATCGGCAACGACGGCCGATCCTTCAGGTATGCATGGGGCTTCTCGCCAAACTCTGCCTCCTTCCCATCTACTTGACCTTTTGGGCGGATTTCCCTTAGGTTCAGGTGATGGGTTTGGCGGCTATCGGCCTGTTATTGACCCTACAGGTACGTAGGGTTTTTTTTGGCCTAATTTTTATTTATTTTTTATATCATCTTTTCCTAACTGCTTTTTGTTTTTTGCAGTGTCGGATTCCAATGAAGTGTATGTTCCACGATGGAACATCCGCCGAGGAACAACCCTTCGCACACCTGTGGAGTGCGTGGAGTGGGCTCGTCACGCAGCTCCCAGTGGTGCGTTGGGGGAAGCCATGGCTAGCTACCAGGAGGGTAGGCTAACCAATGAGCTTCGGGTTCTCCTGGCCCGGATGCAGCCGCGCGTCGAGCTGCTTTGTCGTGAAAACGACAAGTTAAAAGCAGCTCGTATTCAAGAAGTAGCTCAGGCGCGGGCTGTCCGGGAGGAGAATAGGAGGCTCTCCGCCGCGGCCGCGGAGAAGGAGAAGGCGTTCAAGGCCCTTGAAGTTGAGGTTCAGGCCCGTCTCGAGGCCCGTTCCAAGGCTGCCCAAGCTGTTAACGAACAGCTTAGGCTGGCTAAGGAAACTGCTAGGAACGCAACTGAAAGGGCCACCAAGGCTGAAGCTGTTGCTGAGCCTCTACGCCTCGAGAATGAGGAACTTAAAGCTAAATTAGAGGCGCTCCAACAGGCTCATGATGCCTTGGCGATGGAGGACGCGAAGAAGCTCCAAGAGATCCTGGACCAGAGGGGTGTGCTTGACCACACTGAGCGGAAGCTAAAGGGCGTCGAAGAGGCTGCTGCAAAGGAAGTGTTGCTTGCCAACCTGAATAAAAGTGAAGCCGAACGCGCCTGTACCCAAGCTCAAGCCGCCCTCCAAGAAGCTCTGGTTGCCAAGGAATGGCTTATTCGAGAAGCGTTGTCTCAGGTAAGCTTTTCATGTCTTTACGCTTTTCTTTGTAAGTAGAAAAGGTTTTGATACTTGTATATTTTTTTTGTAGGTTGTGCATCGGGTCTTCACGGAGACATCTTATGACGATGCTATGAGCACAGCCCTCAATGCTTCTCACGAGGATGGGGAAAAGGCCAGCTTCCTGCTTGGTCTAGGGTTTGTTGAGAAAGGCATCCCGCCTTCCAACTTCCCTTTGTATAATGTGGATACTGAAGCTGTTTATGACCAAGCAGTGAATCAGTATGCCGCCTTCCCGCATCCGGTGGTGGAGAAGGTAAACGAAGTCGCTGCTGCTGATGATGGGCTAGCTATTCTTAAAGCTTTCCTTGAACCGCCACGCTCTACTGATGGTGCGGGTCCAAGTGGAAGTGGTCCTGAAGCATGATCCTGAAGATCCCTCTCCACCATTAGCGTAGATTTTTGTTTTTGTATAGCTTCTTTTGTATGCGGGTATGCACCCAGCAATCTTTGTAATATTTGAATTTTGTGGAATAAAGATTGTGTTAATCCCTTGCCTTGTTTATTTTACGCATGTTTTGATTTAACTTAGCAATTTCTTTAGTACTTAGATAAGTTAAATTTTTAACGTGGTAAATTATAAGTTTGTTTCGCTTCCTATTTCATGATTGTGTGGGTATGACCGTCACTTACACTTAGTAGGATGGCTTAACTTTACTTATATCTGACCTGCGTGGAAGTTTTCCTCATCTTTTCCTTTGAAATTTTCTAAGTGTTCAGAATAAGTTAACCTTTGGACGTGGTAGATAGGTTGAAGTTTTGCTTCCTTGTTCGTGATTGTGCGGGTAAGACCATCACTTGCACTTACAAGGATGGCTAAACTTTACTTACATCTGACCTGCGTGTAGGTTTTCCTTAAAACTTGAGATTTTTAGCATTGTGTTTATGCGGGTTTTGCCGCCTTCCACACGTAACGACTTACTTCTTCCCCCATTTATGCGGTGAATACCGGTACATCAGTGTGGTAAGTTCATAAGTATAAAGGTAAGGCTATCAACACATTGTGAAAGGAGAATCATTTCCATTAGAAGTGGCTCTAGGCCTTTTCTTTACAAGTTTGGAATTGATCTACATATAACATTTGCGTAATTGTGCTCCATTCCATGTTCTTGGGATGGGAGTGCCATCGAGCCTTTCGAGCCGGTATGCGCCCTTTCCCAGGACTTCTTTGATAATGTATGGCCCTTCCCAGACCGGGGCCAGCTTTCCTTGGCGTTCTTGGTTCGAAGCCTCGTTGTTACGCAGTATGTAGTCTCCAACATTGAAGTTGCAGAGTTTTACCCGCGTGTTGTAGTACTTTTGCATTTGTCGCTTGTAGTTCTCTTCACGCACTGCGGCTAAGTCTCTGCGTTCCTCGGTTAGCATAAGGTCCAACCGTCTTTCCGCATCATTATCTTCTGGCTGAATCAAGACCCTTGGTGAGGGTAAGCCAATTTCGACCGGGACCATGGCTTCAGTGCCATAAGTGAGACTGAACGGGGTTTCTCCCGTACTGGCCTTCTTCAGCGTTCTGTTTGCCCAAAGGACGTGCGGAAGCTCGTCCACCCAGCCGGATCTGTGTTCCAAGAGTCTTTTCTTTATGCCTTCGACGATGCTCTTATTTGCTCTTTCCACCTCACCATTACCTTGCGGGTGTGCCACTGAGGTAAAGGTGTGGGTGATTTGAAGTTCTTTTAGCCACTGTTGTAGCTTCTTGTCAGCAAAGTTGGTGCCATTATCGCTCACCAAATTCTGTGGAAGTCCAAAACGACAAATAATAAATTCCCAATTAAATTTTTTGATATGTTTCGCGGTTGTTTGGGCTAAGGGTTTTGCTTCTATCCACTTGGTGAAGTAGTCGATGGCTACCACTAGGAACTGAACATTTCCTGCTGCTGTAGGAAATGGGCCTGTCACATCGATGGCCCACTTCTGAAATGGCCATGAAGAGGTGAATGGAACAAGTTCATTCTTCGGGCGATGCGTGTTGGGTGCGTAGAGCTGGCAAGACCTGCATTTTCTGATGTATGCCAGCGCATCCGTATGCATCCCCGGCCAAAAGTATCCCGCGTTGTTTAGCTTAGCTACAACAGCGCGGGGACCTGCGTGTACTCCACAGATGCCTTCGTGTACTTCCCTTAGGAGGTAGTCAGCATCTTGGTTGTCCACGCATCTTAAGAGTGGGCGAAGAAAGTTACGTCTGTAAAGGATGTCATCGATGAGTTGATAATTCAGTGCTTTACAGCGTAGTTTTCTTGCCTGTGCTTTTGACTCTGGTAGTGTACCTGCCGCAAGGTATTTTATTATTGGTGTCATCCACGTTTCCGTGCCGGTTTGGATGACACAAATTTCCTTGTGCGGGACCGAAGGTGTCTCGAGGAGTTCAATGCGGATATCCTTTCCTAAGTGGGTGAAGGCTAATGATGCAAGCTTGCTTAACGCATCCGCAGATTTGTTTTCACTTCGCTTGACGTGTATGACTTTGCAGTCGTTGAAATCGCGCATAAGGGATTTTGCTTGTGCGAGGTACAGGGCCATTGTGTCGTTCACGGCCGTGTACGTCCCGTTGATTTGATTGGCTACTAACATGGAATCCACGTGGGCTTCCAAGTTTTTCACTCCCATCTTACGCGCAATTCTCAGCCCAGCCAAGAATGCCTCATACTCGGCTTCGTTATTCGTACTTGGAAAATCCAGTCGAATAGCGTAAGTGTATTCTTGGCCTGCTGGGTTGGTTAGTTTCAGCCCTGCGCCTGAACCCTCGTTACTGGCTGCTCCATCAGTGTAGAGTCGCCTGACATCATTGATGTCTTGTGCTGGAGAGGGTTGAGCCTCTTCCTGGCACTCTTTTTCCCGCGATGCAGGCACTTCCGCAATAAAGTCGGCCAAAACCTGGCCTTTTATGGCTGGTCTTGGCTTATACTTTATCGCGTACTCCCCCAACTCAATTGCCCATTTGGCTAGGCGTCCCGATAACTCGGGTTTGCCTAGAACGTTTGCAAGTTTGAAGTTGGAGAGAATGGTGATTGGGTGACCCTGGAAATATCGTCTTAACCTGCGTGAAGCGTATATAAGTGCTAAGACTAATTTTTCGAGGGTAGAGTACCGGGTTTCTACGTCTGTTAGGATACGGCTGACATAATAGATTGGCATCTGGATGCCTTTTCGCTCTACTAGCAGGACTGCCCCGGTTGCTCTATCTGTTGCGGAAAGGTATAGGATTAACTCCTCTCCCGCTTTTGGTGCTGTGAGCGTTGGGAGTTCGATCAAGCGTAACCGAATCTCCTGAAAAGCTGCTTCCGCTTCTGGTGTCCAGCGGAAGTGCGTTTTTTTTAAACAGTTTCTCAACGTTGACACGAAAGGAAACGACTTATCCGCGTGGTTTGCCAAAAAGCGATTAAGTGCCACTAGTCGTCCATTCAGTGTCTGAGCCTGTTTGATGGTAGTAGGTGATTCCATTTTGATAATGGCTTCGACCTTTTCAGGGTTCGCTCTGAAGCCATCTTTAGTGACGATGACCCCCAAGAACTTCCCTTCTTCCATTCCAAAGGCACACTTGCTCGGGTTGAGCTTCATGTTTATCTTCCTGAGCGTGTTGAAAGTTTCTTCGATGTCTTTCAACATCGCTTCTGGGTCAGGGCTTTTGATGACCAAGTCATCCATGTAGACTTCCAAGTTCCTTCCGATTTGGGCATGAAACTGGTTGTCCATCAGGCGTTGGTATGTGGACCCGGCATTCTTAAGTCCGAATGGCATCATTTGGTAACAAAATGTGCCATCGGGCGTCCGAAAAGTGGTTTTGTCCTGATCATCAACGGCCATGTGGATTTGATGGTACCCCTTATACGCGTCCAGGAAGCATTTAAGGAGGAACGGTGCCAAGGAATCCACCTTAAGATCAATTTCGGGTAACGGATAACAATCTTTGGGGCATGCTTTGTTCAAGTCCTTGAAATCTATGCACATGCGCCATTGTTTGTTATTCTTCGGTACCATAACAGGATTTGCAACCCATGTTTGATATCTACTAACGCGTACGATGCCTGCGTCAAGGAGTTCCTTGACTTGGGTTCTACACTCGTTAGTTTGTTCTGGCCCCATTACTCTGCGCTTTTGTACGATTGGCGTAACAGCCGGATCGCATTTGAGCTTATGCTCTGCCTTACTTCGGGGTACACCAGTCATGTCAGCTGGTGTCCACGCGAAGATGTCAGCGTTTTTCTGTAATAAGCGCTTGAGTAAGGTGCGTGTGGGATCAACAACTGTTGGGCCAATGGAAATGGCCTGGTCAGGGTACTTGCCGTTGAAGGCCCATCTTTCTGGCTCGGTGATGGTTGGTTTAGCCATCTTTGGTTTGGGTTTAGATGAGACAGATGCGATGCATACCTGGGGAATGCCGGTGATCATCGCTACACCCTCAGCTGTTGGCCATCCCATCATGCCGTGGACTGAGGATACCACGGCGTTGAATCTTGCCATCCCGTTTCTTCCGAAGAGAATGTTATATGTGTGGTGTGGCTTCCTCATTACGACAAAATCCACGTCTTCTGTGCGTGAGTGATTCCCGTCCGTAAGAGTGACGGGGAAAGATAGGATTCCCAGGGGGGTGTTTGTGCTGCCATCGAACCCTTCCATCGAGGCGCAGATCGTTTCCAGGCGCTCTTTGTCTTCGTCATCTAGCTTGTCGAAGAACTGCCTGTACATCACCGTTGACGAGGCGCCGTTGTCAGCAAGAGTGCGAGAAGTGATGTAGTGCCCCAGCTGGCTTTTGATGACGATAGGGCCTTCTTTGCTGGGTCCTCCTGGCACTCGCGGGAAGCGCACCTCAGCTTCCTTCCACGCGCATGGTTCTGTCGTTCGCCTTTTTCTTCCTCTGATCTTACCATGAACCATGTTGATGCTGATGTCAACTGGCTTTCGTCCGTTGCCTCGGTACCGGTTATCGTTCCTTCCTCCCTTCTTGATTGATGCCACCAGGTGTGCAAGTCTTCCATCCTTGACGAATGTTTCAACAATATCCTTCAAGGATGTACACTCTTCCGTACTATGACCTTTTGTCCCGTGGAAGTCACAGGATTTGCTCTGATCCGCATTGGGTCGCTGCCGGATCATTGGAGCTTTTGGCCATGGTAGCTTTTCAGTGGCAAATATCTCCGTGACGCTTTTGGTGAGTGGCGTCCACCGGTGTTTTTGGCTTGAAGGGTGTGTGTTATTTCTTCCGCCAACAAGAGGGTGAGAGCTAGATGAGGTGTCAAAGTTTACCCTTGACTGCCAAATACCTAGCTTCCTCTTTTTGTTCTGCCGGGCGATCCGAACATTGTTTTCTCTAGTCCTCTGCGTGTAGAGGTGTGTAATCTAGGGAAGATCCCTTCCCAGTTGCTTCTCCGTCTCGGCAAAGCGCTTGGCCGCCGTCATGATGGCATCCCATGTTGATGGCATGCCGTCCTTACCCGTCAATGTGCGGATAAGCTTTGGGTATTCGGCGCCCTGGATGAAAGCGGCGCGAACAAGATCTTCACTTATGTTGCCGAGACTTAGCTTTTTGGAGTTGAAGCGAGTGATGAAGTCTAGTAAAGATTCATCCTCTTCTCTAACGCAGTTGAGGATCGTCCACTGTTCTTCAGTATATTTCCTTTGCTGGCTGAAGTGCTGGCTGAACTTGTTCTGAAAGTCCGCCCAATCATAAATGTGGTGGACCGGTAAACGATCGAACCATGCCCTGGCCGCTCCAACCAGAGTCATCTGGAACATATAACACCACGTGGGTTCCGTCCAGTTACTGACGGTTGCCCCCGCAATGAATCTGTTCAAGTGGTCGTCTGGGTCGGATAGACCATCATAAGTGCCGATGTTGGACATTTGTTTGGCACTTCTCGGGGCGATTGCTTCCGCAATGTCCCTTGCGAACTTAGACTTTCCTGCATTTGCAGCAGTTGGTCTAAAGGTTTTGGAGAAGTCACGCCGGTTTCTCTCCGCATTTGTTGGTTTAAAGGCTTCCCCAAAATTCCTTGTCGGTTGGAAGTCCGTTTCCTTACGCTTCCCTTTTGCCTTATGGCGAGGGTTTGCGTCGGTATCGGATTCTTCCCGCTCATCGTCTGAGTACTCGCACTCACTGTTCATATTGAGATGTTGGCGAGTACTGCCGAATTCGTCAGCCTGTTGAACTGAACGCAAGCGTTCATCCAACTCAGCTTGGAACTCTTTCTGACGTGCTTCGGCCCACGCCTTAACTTGATCTAGTGTTTGGCGAGGGACCCTCGTTCGTTTCTCCAACTGGGCATCAGTGAACCCCAGTGGAATATTTACTACACTTGCCCCGGCTTGGGTAACCGGGGTAGTGTTCGTAAGATTTGTATAACTGCCGGTGTTCCCCCCAGTTGCTGGGGTTGTGGTTACCGGGGTTTCTTGGTCGATTACTGGCCTTGGGACCGGAGTAACGTTAACCATTTCTACAGAAATTTCGAAAAAACTAAGAATTAGTTCTAGCTTTTATGCACGGATGGCGCCAATGAAGAAACACTAAGTGACCCGGGGCAGATTAAGGATAATCTGGGGGTTAAGTAATGTTTCCCACGAGGATGAGGTCCAGCAGAGAAGGTTGTTCTGCAGGTGACCTGCAAAACAGACACCGTAAGCTCGTCACTGAGAAGGGGGGGTTCCTCCTTGTGACCACCCTCCGGCGTGAGAATCAGACTAGATTGCTCTGAATATAAGTGTATATTAAGAGATTGCTAGATAAGAATGAGATATCAGATGATGTCCTTACCATTCCAAGGTGTTGGAGTATTTATAGCCGAAGGTAGGTTTCCTAGAAGGTACAGCCGGCTGAATAGTATTCCTGTTCTACCAACAGTGGACTACGCACAGGCCATGCTGGTTGGTGGATAGACTACGGCCGACAGTAACAAGGTCGGCTGTACACTGTTCCTTTACTGCCGGCTATGCACTGTTCCACCAACTGTAGGCTGCGCACGTCCCATAGTAAGGGTTGGTGAGTAGGCAGCGGCTAATAATGACAAACAGTACTAGAGGGTGCTCCTCCTCGTACTGTTGTCGGTGAGCTGTCACCCTGTGATTGGTTCATGGGCTGTTCTGGTCAGATCGTCTGTTCTGCCCATACCTTAGTAGGTATAGTACAAAAGATCTTCCAGAAGCATACGGACTGGCTCATTTAGGCGGGAGTATTCCCGCCTTGCTCATTCCTTCATGTGACTACTGAAGTAGCTAGTGCCTTGTGCGTGTAGCCTTGCTGTTAGTGCGGGTAGCCTTCCCTGATGGCTTGTATCCGCAACTGCGGGAACAGGCGGGGTACTTCACCATTGGGAGGCTTTCCCTGCGGGTACAGCTGGCGTACTGCGCGTAAGGTTTTCTCTGAGCATGGTGGGTCCTGCGGGAGCAGTTGGTCGTTGCGCAGACGTCCCTGTTCAAGGTGAGTCTTGCGGGTCCCACGGATGGCGCCAATGAAGAAACACTAAGTGACCCGGGGCAGATTATGGATAATCTGGGGGTTAAGTAATGTTTCCCACGAGGATGAGGTCCAGCAGAGAAGGTTGTTCTTCAGGTGACCTGCAAAACAGACACCGTAAGCTCGTCACTGAGAAGGGGGGGTTCCTCCTTGTGACCACCCTCCGGCGTGAGAATCAGACTAGATTGCTCTGAATATAAGTGTATATTAAGAGATTGCTAGATAAGAATGAGATATCAGATGATGTCCTTACCATTCCAAGGTGTTGGAGTATTTATAGCCGAAGGTAGGTTTCCTAGAAGGTACAGCCGGCTGAATAGTATTCCTGTTCTACCAACAGTGGACTACGCACAGGCCATGCTGGTTGGTGGATAGACTACGGCCGACAGTAACAAGGTCGGCTGTACACTGTTCCTTTACTGCCGGCTATGCACTGTTCCACCAACTGTAGGCTGCGCACGTCCCATAGTAAGGGTTGGTGAGTAGGCAGCGGCTAATAATGACAAACAGTACTAGAGGGTGCTCCTCCTCGTACTGTTGTCGGTGAGCTGTCACCCTGTGATTGGTTCATGGGCTGTTCTGGTCAGATCGTCTGTTCTGCCCATACCTTAGTAGGTATAGTACAAAAGATCTTCCAGAAGCATACGGACTGGCTCATTTAGGCGGGAGTATTCCCGCCTTGCTCATTCCTTCATGTGACTACTGAAGTAGCTAGTGCCTTGTGCGTGTAGCCTTGCTGTTAGTGCGGGTAGCCTTCCCTGATGGCTTGTATCCGCAACTGCGGGAACAGGCGGGGTACTTCACCATTGGGAGGCTTTCCCTGCGGGTACAGCTGGCGTACTGCGCGTAAGGTTTTCTCTGAGCATGGTGGGTCCTGCGGGAGCAGTTGGTCGTTGCGCAGACGTCCCTGTTCAAGGTGAGTCTTGCGGGTCCCACGGATGGCGCCAATGAAGAAACACTAAGTGACCCGGGGCAGATTATGGATAATCTGGGGGTTAAGTAATGTTTCCCACGAGGATGAGGTCCAGCAGAGAAGGTTGTTCTTCAGGTGACCTGCAAAACAGACACCGTAAGCTCGTCACTGAGAAGGGGGGGTTCCTCCTTGTGACCACCCTCCGGCGTGAGAATCAGACTAGATTGCTCTGAATATAAGTGTATATTAAGAGATTGCTAGATAAGAATGAGATATCAGATGATGTCCTTACCATTCCAAGGTGTTGGAGTATTTATAGCCGAAGGTAGGTTTCCTAGAAGGTACAGCCGGCTGAATAGTATTCCTGTTCTACCAACAGTGGACTACGCACAGGCCATGCTGGTTGGTGGATAGACTACGGCCGACAGTAATAAGGTCGGCTGTACACTGTTCCTTTACTGCCGGCTATGCACTGTTCCACCAACTGTAGGCTGCGCAAGTCCCATAGTAAGGGTTGGTGAGTAGGCAGCGGCTAATAATGACAAACAGTACTAGAGGGTGCTCCTCCTCGTACTGTTGTCGGTGAGCTGTCACCCTGTGATTGGTTCATGGGCTGTTCTGGTCAGATCGTCTGTTCTGCCCATACCTTAGTAGGTATAGTACAAAAGATCTTCCAGAAGCATACGGACTGGCTCATTTAGGCGGGAGTATTCCCGCCTTGCTCATTCCTTCATGTGACTACTGAAGTAGCTAGTGCCTTGTGCGTGTAGCCTTGCTGTTAGTGCGGGTAGCCTTCCCTGATGGCTTGTATCCGCAACTGCGGGAACAGGCGGGGTACTTCACCATTGGGAGGCTTTCCCTGCGGGTACAGCTGGCGTACTGCGCGTAAGGTTTTCTCTGAGCATGGTGGGTCCTGCGGGAGCAGTTGGTCGTTGCGCAGACGTCCCTGTTCAAGGTGAGTCTTGCGGGTCTAACTGGGCTCTGCTAGGACCTACCTCTTCAGTAGTCGACAAATCAAGTTATTTCCAATTACACATTTCATGATGCAAAGTCATGTTCCCTAACAAAATAATAATAATAATAATAATAATAATAATAATAATAATAATAATAAGTGTTTAAGCGTTGCGGCGTGAGTCGTGGTATGTCCTACTTGTAGATATACGAAATGTTACAACGTGTATGCAATCCTTTTTACTACTATTATATATATATATATATATATATATATATATATATATATATATATATAAAAGAGAAATTTTCCAAAATATTTCTTTAATGGTGAGAGAGACCAAAATTGCTCCTCAAAATCATTTTTTCATATTTGTCTCTCTTTTCTAACGCATCGTCGGCGATGTATTTAGGTAGTTTTGCCGATGATTTAGCTAACACAGAGTCAACGATATGTTAGGTTTCCAAACACATAGTTAACAATGTGTTAGACTTCCAAACATATAGTCCAAGATGTGTTAGGCATCCAAACACATGATCAAGGATGTGTTTAGCCTCTTGTTTGATTTTATAATATTATATTATCATAACTAATTTTACTTATATTTGTTTTCTTTTATAACTTTTAGTATATAAAGTTTTATATAATTTCGTATAAACCATTGAGACATGTTTTTTGTGCACATGTTGACATAATTTTTTAAAACCATGTCGGGCCAAATTTTAATGCACATTTCGATATTAAGTTAATACCGCTTGGCTTTGACTAAGGTTTATGTCAGTCCGTTGATATAAAAAGCATGTCTCAACGGTATATTCGAAATTATATAAAACTTTATATACTAAAAGTTATAAAGGAAAACTAGATATAAGTAAAATTAGTTATGATAATATAATATTAAAAAAAAAACAAACAAGATGCTAAACACATTTTTGACCATGTGTTCTGGATGCTTAATACATCTTTGACTATGTGTTTGGAGGTATAGCACATCGTTGGCTATGTGTTTGGAGGCTTAACACATTGTTGACTACGTGTCAGCTAAATCATCGGCATGACTACCTAACACAATATCGGCGATGTGTTAGAAGATGGACAAATCTGAAAAAACAATTTCGAGGAGATAATTTTGGACTTTCTCACCGTTAAAATGCTATTTTAGGAATTTTCTCTATAAAATGGACTTCCATTTTAACCTTATGCAAATCATTAAACACTACGTAAAGCTCCAAACCTGAGTGTAAAAGTAGAGGAGCATTAACATCTTGTACCACATGTATAAGAATTTAGACAATTGATGAATAATGATTTTTATGTAAAGTTAGTTTGTATATAATGGCATTTTTAAAAGTGTCATGAGAAATTTGGTATAAATTTGTCCCGTATAAAAGGGTGGATAAATCTTAAAGTGGTTTATAAATAATGAGTCCACAGGTTTGGAAACATCTTTTGTTATGTTTTACTTCAATTTCTACCCATATGTAATAGATGCTAAATTTGGTTCAAATTGTCTAAAAATTCCAACTCATGCATGAACGTGACATATGAACACTATGAGTTGATATCGGAGGATAACCCTCAAGCTTGTGCATGTAATAGTAATAAATTAGTTTCGTCTAGCCCACAGGTCCATATGATGCGTTAGTAACTTCTCTATGGTTATGTAATGTAACTTTGACCACTAACACTTTAATATCACTTTAAACTATTTAAAGTGCTTTAATGCGATTAAATGTTTTTATATTTAATATAATTAAATAATTTGAACTTTTACTTTTGATATAGCTATAAAACTAATGCATTTATTTACTTTAGTAGAAGAGAAAAAGAATAAAAATATACAAAATAAACATACAAGAATTTCCAACACCTTCATCATACATTATTCAAGTGAAACTTTACGACAATTGGTTCAATAATTGTTCTTGCATTTACCCTAGGAGACAAGTTCTCCAAGTAGAGACACCAGATTTGTTTTAAGGAACTGTCTCAAACACGAAACTATATCAAAGTAGAGTCGTAGAGACACAATAATACATGTATATTAAAGATTACACATAAGAATATTAATAATGTATATCAAAGTTTACACATAAAAACGAAATTGTAGATCGGAGCTAGACTCAACTTCTATATTTTAAATTGTATATTGAATAAAAAGGAAAAAAACGTGAAAAAAAGAAAACCTTTTTTTTGACGATTGAGGCGGGCAGACCGACTAGTTGACTAGTGCTCTAAAAGTATTTTATGTTTTGATTTTGGACGGGCATTTCCAAAAGAGCCCAATGGGCTCAAAAGGTTTCAGCCTGATAGAAATATACATTGTATTGCCTTTTGCTGAGAAGGGTTTATAATCTATTAATTTTGATATCAATGTTCAATAGATCTAAGTGCTTTTTATAATAATTAAATGGGATTTTACAGTAAAAGTTTGACATTTTTAGGTCCTTCGAATGAAATATTGCACCACTTCTATGCACGCCAAGGAGTTAAGAGTAGAACTGTAGAATGTGCATGGCACGTAAAAAAGAACCCGACAAGAATGCCCGAACTCCAAAATGTATTGTGACGAGTATAAAATTATTATTTTTTTAAATTTAAGTGGTATAAGACAAGTACGAGCTTAGATGATACTCTCATTCTTGTTCTATATTCTACCCGATTACAAGAACCATATACTTGTTCATCCAAATCATAAACCCGGGCCACTTTCTATATTCTATTTTTCATTTTTTTTTCCGTTAACTCATATGTAATAATGTTTAATTGCAGGTAGCTTTATTATGTGATTTTTTTAAAGAACTTATCGTCTGGAATTTATACCATCATAAATTTGCATATATTAAACATTTTAAACATTGTAATTCATTATATTGTATTTATTTTAGTTGTTTTAAACATATAACTACATAAATTTTGAATGATAAGAAGAAAAAAAAATGTACTTTGAATAAAAATGATTATTTTTAAATAAACTAATTGCCATGCCTGATACCTAACAGTTAATTAGTTGAAAAATACCTAATGAAAATTGAGTTAGGTATACGACACAGTTTTACATTCGGATATGAGACCAAGATTAAGGGTGTGTTTGGGATTCCTTATTTTTCACTTCTTATAACTTATGTAGGATAAATAAGTTATTTTTATGTTTATATAGTGTTTGGGAATCATTAAGGCCTTTTTCCTTTCTCCTTATTCATAGGCTAAAAAATGGGTTTTGAATAAGTTGGAATATAGTAACTTATCTCCTTATACGTTTAAAATACCCATTCCACCCTTTCATTCTACCCAAACACTTTTTAAAAACAACTTATTCACTTATATAAAAGTGTCCTTTTTGGTCATTTTCCATCAATAAGTTAAATAAACACTTTTTAAAAAACAACTTATTGACTTTTATTAATCCAAACACTTTTTTGGAAACTCATTATAAATTCATAAGTCCTTTTCTACTTATCACAATAAGTCCTTTTCAACTAAAATAAAGAATCCCAAACACACCCTAAAGATATTCATCCCAAATTTGTCCCATTACCATTCCTAGTTGAACACAACTAAAAAAGCTTAACATATTGGTTCCTTACTTAAGCCACTTTTGAGGTTTACCAATGTGACCATGTGAGACAAATTGTCATTGCATTTGTATTTCACAAACTACTTTAATCATTACTTCTACTTTAGACATTTCTTAGCACCTTTTGAGTTTCTCATCAAGAAGAACGGAAGCCAATTAACCAATAATAATAAAGGTTGTGGGGGCACTATGGTAAGGTCATTCATAAGGTTATGTGTAATGGAGGAGCTACAAAGTGAGGCGACTTGCGTTATGTGGCGTTTAGTTAGTAAATTGTGGGTTTTTGTTTTAAGGGTGTAATGGTGTTTTAGCCCTACACACACACGCACACATATATATGATTATGTTCATTTTAAAAGCGTTTCTTATTGCGAGAAGTACTAGAAATGAATCCGACCAGTCATATTTTTTCTTTTATTTTGTCATTTATTTAATAACGATGGTGTTATAGTAAAATGTGCATCTTTTCATATTTGATAAGTCATAATGTATGGAGAAGTTACAATTAATTTTTCTTTTTCTTTTTTAAAATATAGCCAAATCAATCTATATTAAATTCTTTTTTTTTGTTATTTTATCAAATTCAATTTTGTTGATTTATCAATATTATTTTTTTCGTAATTTAAATTTCATACATTTATCCAGATAATAATTCTTAAATTCAATAGCGCCGACAAATTACATGGTACATAAATGAACATACACATGAATAAAATTACACATACACAATTAAAAAAACCACCTACATACTACATATATGAGCCTATACAATACATAAATGAACCTACACACGATAAAAATTATATATATACCATTGGAAATACCACCTACACAGTAATATATGAACCTACACAGTTCATAAATGAACCTACACACGATAAACGTTATACATACACCATTGGAAATACCACATACAGAGTAATATATGAACCTACACAGTTTATAAATGAACCTACACACGATAAAAATTACACATACACAATTCAATATACTAGATATACAATACATATTTGAACCTACAAAATAAATTATTCTTTTCATTTTTCATATAATACTACATATAATAAATAACAAATCATGTTAATAGCCTACAATTGTAAAATTTTCACATACGCATTTGTGATTCCATCTTCAAAATACGCATGTGTTTATAATACATAAATTTGTGTAGGCAATATATAATTTTTAATGCATTTGAAGAAATATGATTGAAGATATTATAGTATTTGATTAAAATTATATTTGTTTAACATTAATAACATTAATTAAAAATAACAATTAAAAAATTTTAAAGGTAACTTTCAATTAGATAGTAATAATAACAAATTAGTGCTATTAAGACTTAAAACACAAATACTAAACTACCCTTTTTCATTAAAATATTGGTAGATTAATACCTTCATAATTACAAGTTTGCCATAACTTTTCTAATCCATTTATTAAACATAATTAATGGTCTAGATTGAGTTCTCGTTGTAACTTGACTTCTCGCATAATCCATCATATATATATATATATATATATATATATATATATATATATATCACACACACACACCCATAATAATAAACATAAACCATAAAGCAGGCGATAAATATTCATCCCCCCCCCCCCCCAAACACAAATCGCCCCAATATTGCATAGGGGGCGGTGTTCACCAATTTTGTAGCCTCTTATCGCCCCTTACTACGGATAACCTAGTGGAGCATTATACGTGTGGATAATGTCCCTACACCACCCCCTAATGTATATAGAAGTATAATGGGCATAGACATTCTCTAATAACACCATATGTTGAAATAGTAATTATTAAACAGACATTTATTACACAGAGTGATAATGATATGACGTGAAATGCCCTCTAAAAAGTATTAACCAGTACGCGTGTCCTAGTTTTTCCAAGTAGTCCAAAGCACCAACCACTCAAGAAAGACCACATTAGTTTTACTCAAATCCTTCCCAAGTACCCTAAGATCATGTGTAGTGGACGTGTTGAAGGGGAGAAGGAGCCCCAAAGCGCCCTAAACACTGCCCTAGGGACTCTTGAGGGGTTTTTGGGTTGGGGCTCTTTGTACATAGCACCCCTCCCTTGCTTCATTCAACCAATCAAATTTATTCACACAAACTTCAACCAATCACACATTTATATATATTTACTTAAATTATAATAACTGAGTAATTATTAGAGATGCTACACCACTACACCCTTATGGGCTAAAAAACCTCAATAATGACAGGGTGCCAAGTAACGCAAATACAATCAATTTCAAACTTTAAATAAATATATTAAAAAGACAAAACATTTATAAGAAAACAATAAATTTGAAAAAGAAAAACACACATATTTTAAATTATACTACTCACTCGAAATAGTCTAAATCTAAAGTTTCAAAATGTTTCATAACATCAACTCGAAGTCGGTAATGTAAACTTAAATCTCCAACTCTGAAATGCCATCATCTTCAATAACTGGTCCGATTAGAAAATCCCATATATAGACCGATAATATCACATTTTTATCGTCTTTTAGGCTATACGCAATGGGGCTATAAATGTGGGTGACGAGGTGCGAGAACACCTCCCCCTTAGGCGACAAATGTGTGATAAGTGGATGAGCGATGGGAATTTGTTGCCGGGTGAAGAGATGATGATGATGACGTAGTGATCAGTGATTTGAGGGTGGGGCGATTTGTGGGCGAGAACTCCACCTCTTTTTGCCACGTGTTATAAAACGTTTCATTTTGTAGCCCCTCCACTACATATAGCCTTATGATCATGTTATGTAATCAAATCACGCATATGCTCTGTTCATATCATCGATAAACTCACAGCTCAACAGGTCACCAAAGCGTACCCAATTTAGCATTTAGAACATCAAAAGTATGAAAGTTCCGAGCAAGTTGAATGCGGTAAAGTGTAAATACACAAAATCAGACACCGAGATTTACTCCGACTCCCAAAGAAGTAGCTTGCTTAGGGGGTGTTTGGGATTCCTTATTTTCATCAACTTATAACTTATTAACTTTTTAAAAAGTTAATAAGGTATATAAGGTGTTGGCAAACCATAAGGTTTTATGGATTTTAACTTATGGTAAAGGCAAAATAGAGGGGTTTTGAAAAGTTATGAATATGTAACTTATTAACTTAATGAGTTTGATTTACCTATTTCACCCCTCTCACCCTTAAACCACATTAAACTCCTTTTAAAAAAGAGTGTCTATTTTGGTCATTTTAGTTTCCCCAACACATAAGCTAATCAAAACATTCTTTCAAAACATCTTTTCAAAACTTCATAAGTTTATAAGTCCTTGTAATCAAAAGTCCTTTTTCACTCAAATCAACAATCCCAAACACACCCTTAGTATCCTCATCACCCAAAAGATATAAAGCAAGATTCTCATTTCATCTGCTACGAAAATGAGTTTCATCCAATTTCCTTAATTCAAATTCTTAGATTCAAAGCATCTCCGATTTAACACCTACCTGTCAAGTAAGTTTGTTCAACCCACCGACCACCACTTCCAACTCTACATACACTTCAAATCAATACAACTTAATTTCACCCAACCAAAACAATAATAATATAATAATAATGAAACTGCTGGCGTTACACCAGAGCTACGCTAATCGAGGCCGGACCAACAGTTTCAGAAACCAATCCCCGTTAGATTCATCCACCGATGGACCTAACGCCGTTAAATCCCCGTCAGGTATCTTCTGGTTAATCCTTCACTGCTTATGCTGTCTCGTTAGTCTCGTCCTTGGATTCAGATTCTCTCGGTTACTCTTCTACTTACTCTTCTCGACTTCCTCAATTAATAATCTCTATACGACGTCGTTTGGAACCTCAACCGATATAGCCCAAACGCTGTCGTTTACCACTTCTCCACTAGTTAACAATAATAATAATAATATTGATGTTAATAGTAATAATAATAATAATACTAGTGTTGCTAGTAGAGTTGTGGTGGGTCGACACGGGATCAGGATACGCCCGTGGCCGCATCCGGATCCGGTGGAGGTAATGAAGGCTCATAGGATAATTGAAGCGGTTCAACACGAACAGAAGGTTCAGTACGGGATTAAGAACCCTAGGCCTTTGATTGTTGTTACGCCCACGTATGTTCGCACGTTTCAAGTGCTTCACTTGGCTGGATTGATGCACACGTTGATGAATTTGCCCTACGATGTGGTGTGGATCGTCGTGGAGGCTGGTGGTGTCACGAATGAGACGGCCGCGGTGCTGGCGAAGTCGAATTTGCGAGTTAAGCATATTGGATTCGAGAAGAAGATGCCGATTTTTTGGGAGGGTAGACATAAGATGGAGTCTCAGATGCGATTGCGAGCTTTGAGGTAAAGTTAAAATTAAAATTCGAGTGAATTTGATTAACGTTTGAATTCGATTATTAGTTGACCTAATTTTGGTATGAATTAGGGTTGTGAGAGAAGAAAAGCTGGATGGAATTGTGATGTTTGCCGATGATAGTAATATGCATAGTTTGGAATTGTTTGATGAGACCCAGAAAGTTGAATGGATCGGTGCGGTTTCAGTTGGGATTCTTGCTCATTCGAGTCATCCTAATGAAGACTCGTTTGAGGTTCGAAGCACAATGGATGAACATGAAGAAGATGGTAAGGATTCACCATTGCCGGTTCAAGGTCCAGCTTGTAACTCATCTGAGCGGTTAGTCGGTTGGCACACGTTTAACTCTGCTGTGTACAAAGGGAAGAGTGCAAATTATATTGGTGATATGGCGGTTGTGTTGCCAAGGAAGTTGGAGTGGTCGGGGTTTGTGATGAACTCGAGGTTGGTGTGGAAGGATGGTGAGTTTAGGCCCGATTGGATTAAGGATTTGGATGTGGTTGGAGATGATGGCATTGAGAACCCGCTTTCTTTGGTTAAAGACCAATCTATGGTGGAACCGCTAGGTGGTTGTGGGAAGAAAGTGATGGTTTGGTGGCTTCGTGCTGAGGCTCGTGCGGATAGCAAGTTCCCATCCGGGTTAGTCGTTTTTCTTGAATTTGGAATTTGTGACTTTTTGATTGTTATTGGCCAATAGGTAATACGTTGATTATCAAAATCCTATATGCTTATTCGTTAAGGGTAGAAATGACAATTATTTCAGGGTGGAGGGAGTATCGTTAATTATTCATTCAAATTTAAAAGACAACTTCCTTTTCATCAGGCGTTTTCTTTTTCTTCCGGAAAATTAAAAAAACAAGTGTCATATGTTTCACTACAAACTTGAAAAATATCATATATACCTATGCAAAATTGAATACATCATACATGCCCTTACAAAGTAGTTAAAATACCAAATAACCAAATCATTAGAAACAGTTTAATAATTGACAATTTTACTTTGGTTTTTGTAAAACTTTAAAATTTCATGTATGCTAATTTTTTATTTGCCCATTTTTTGCTTAATTTATTATTTTTCGCTTGGTTATCGCGATGTCGATCCAAATCCAAATAAAAAATAGGTTCGAACAAATATAATGGGAAGAGGTAGAATGGCCATTAAGTAAAATTCATTAAAGTAGGATACACATAATATTTTTAGCGTTGGTTGGGTATATATAAGAATTTTCAAGTTTGTAAGGGCATATATGAAATTAATACTCGATAATTGCATGGCTCAATAACATGATTTCCAAAGAATATAAGGGTTAAAAGGAGGGAAGTTGGTGGTCTTTTTTACCACTAGTTACTAGGATCTAAAATGCTTGTTACGCCTTTAAGTCGCAAAGGTTATATAATCGATTTTTTAATTTTTTATAACGCACGTAAAGTAATGCCCTAAAATGATGGTTTATATCCATTTTGTGTGGTTTATAAAAAATGGTTAGTAAAGTTGTCTTAGTGACATCAATAGTAAGCGCATGTATGCATATGTTTACTATGTAAACATACAAGTATAAACCAAAGCGTTCCCTACATTTTCTTTCTATTTTTCAATTAAACAATACTTTTTTTATACGTTTATCATTACCATTTCTCTTTCTTTTACACACAATCACTTTTAAAATGTATTAAAAATTATATAGGATGAACAATAGTTTTTCAAATATACAGAAAAATCACTATGTTTTATCATCATCATCATCGTACTCAGTATATCTCACCAATAGCAAAGCTATGATAGGGTCTGAGGAGGGTAAAATGTAGACAGCCTTACCTCACTATGTTTTATAAAATATAAAAATTCCTCACTCAACATTCTAAATCACTCTTCAAGTTATAGAAACACCCCTCACATATAATAGGGGTTGAAACCTAATGCTCTAACATCCCCTATCGTATGTTTCCTTATCACTTTTGTAAAATACAAAAAACATTTATGCTTTCAAACTATTTCTAAAACATAACACAGGTGCTCTGTCCTGTCAGTTGGATGAACATTTAAGTTTTGGGTTTATATTTTGTAAAATACTCACCTATGTGAATGTGGAAGTGATGTTATGTTGCCTGCTTTGAGCTAAGGGGTTGGCACTAGAGCACTTAGAGAAATCAAGATAAGACCCATGGTCTGTAACACCCCAACCGATGGCGGATTATACATCGGGGCGCCACGTATTGTTTCATTACTCGCGACACTATTTGGATGTCCATATTTAATAAATTCGTTTTCATTGCGCACGCGCAGAACACAAATTCATAAAGTAACATAAATCATATCATAACTCAAAATATCCAAATAACATAACTTGTCTTGTTACATTTTAATCTAGGTCCAAAGAAAAAGAAAGCATCCTACGTGTCCTTGAGATTCCAAAAGCAGCTACAGCAAACCTGGACATGTGTTAAAATAAAACGTCAACACTTGCGTGTCGGTGAGAAATCAAGTTTAATAGATATAAATAGATAATAACAAACACTGCGCGCAACATGTGCTTAACTGGGGTTTAACATAGGGTGTAATCAGATTTTGATCAAGCCTAAATAGATCATAGCTCATAGTTCAATCCGTGCTCCCAATCGAGCACAAAAACAAGTAATCATACGTGCATGTGTAAACAAAACAAGAAAACCGTAAACGATAGGTCTCCCGTGTTCATCTAATGGATCCATGAAAACTTCGGAATAGGCCGAACAAAGCGGTTAATGATTCACACATACAAATAAACAGCCAAGTAAACGTCCATAACACATGGGGTCTTGCGCACATAAATTTCATAAACAAGTTTAAGACTCAAGTTGTACGAACACATGAACATCCCAAAACGTTAAAAATAAAAGGGGATTAAGTACGAGATTACTCACTTGTAAACGGTGCGTTGAAAGATAAGCAAGAATCCAAATTTTAAACAAGCACAAGTTAACCTATAAATAAGAGGTTATTGGTTTAATGATTGGTTTTTAAGTCTTGAATATATGCAGTAAGTATCGATTTTTGTTAGTTAAACAAATTAAAACAAAATATATATATTTATATTTACCGAGATCTGGGCAGGACAGAAGAGAAGACGGAGGCAAGGAGAGGAGTTGGAGCTGCTGCTGAGGAACTAGGGCAGAGAGCAAAGGGAGAGAGATTTGGGGAGTGTTTGAGTGTAGTGTGTGTAGTGTAAATAACAAGAAATTAGCTTAATTTATAGGAAAAACCCAAGGGAACACCATCCCTTGAAAAGGGGAAAAGATCTCATCAAATCAAGCAAAAGATATTAAAAAAAAGCACAAGAAAACAAAAGCAAAAGATATCAAAAGATATGCCGGCAGCTGCAGGGGATGGGGAAAGGCTGACAGGTTACAGATCAAAGCATGGGAGGTGTCAGATAAAACACTGTTCAAGACATGCAAAAGAAGATTTCAAAAGATTATGTCAGTCACTTTTTCTGTCAACCAATAGGATTGGTGCGCATGCTGCGCCGAAAGTGGCTTTTCGGACAGATGTCGGAACTGACCTACAGTGCTCATACAAAAGATAAGATATTCAAAAGCATACAGGCTGACCTAAACTGAAGAAAAGACTTAAGGTCTAGCGCGAGAAGACTCGAGCGCGCGCGCGGGCGAAGGCAGACAGAGAACAATCCTTAGCGCGCCGCGGGAAGACTATAATCCTTAGCGCGTCGCGGGAAGAACTACAATTCTTAGCGCGCCGCGGGAAGAACCATAATCCTTCGCGCGCCGCGGGAAGAACTACCATTCTTAGCGCGCTGCGGGAACAGTTCGCCTCGCGTATCGCAGGAACAGCTGGTCTTCGCGCAGGCTTCCTTGTAAGGAGTCTGGCGCGTGGAGCTGCGCAGACATCCTTAGGCGGGAAGAACCAAAGGACAAGCAAAGAGTTAAGAGAAAAGGAGTTCAAGGCTCAAAGGTTAAGCAGAGGGGCGGGACGGCGACAAGAGATACAAAGGGGCGGGACGGCGACAAGAGAGGAAAAGGGCGGGACGGCGGAAAGGAATTATTATTATTATCAATATTATTATTAGCAAGTAATATAAAAATTTATATGATTTATTTAAATGTTAAATCTACCACGATTAATAATCAAATTTTAAATCATAAAAGGAATCGGATTCGAAAACGGGTACCTGGGTCGGGTCGGATCGGGCAGTTGTCACATGGTCGACCATGCAAGCCAAGTCAGCTTACACTGGATTGATTAGACTGATGAATGGTTCAATCATTCTTTACCCAAGTTAGACTTTGAGTGCTTCAAGGTACATATAGTATTCCACTGTTTTAGAAACTTTAGTCTATCTGAAAATGGTGTGGGTGTTGGTAAAATATTTTCAACAAGCATACGTATGTATTTGAGTCTTAAAAGAAAACAAAAGGAAAACTCTGATCCGGGTGCATCCTCTCTTGTCGAATCGATCGTGCCCGTGCTCGAGTCCGAGGGCGATGTGACGGTTTTGATTGAAGCATTTTGCACTTAACATCACCACGGGCTGGTTGAGTCGCCCTGTACTATCTTGTTCCGTGTGTGTAACTTGGTACGGTACCAATAAAGGACCACAACCAGACAGGATTCACAACAAGGGGCTAAACATATGCACGGTCAGGCTTTAGGGTTCGCGAGGGGTCATATAACAAATAGATGTGATGATTCAAACAAAAATGGTCAGCTGCAAACCGGATATAAGGCCTGATAACACCAAAAATTGAAGAGTCGCCGTGGGCCGGTTGAGAGTCACCCTGTACTATCTTGGTTCGTGTATATTGGTACAGTACCAATAAAGGACTACGACTAGATAGGGTTTGCAACAGGGGGCTATAACGTATGCATGGTTGAGCTTCAGGGTCTGCGAGGGGTCATATAACGGATAGATGTGATGGTTCAAACAAAATGGTCAGCGGCAAACTGGATATAAGGCTGAAAACACCAAACCCAACACATCACCATCTTTACAAGCAACTTACGTCCAATTCCTTTAAACAAGCTATTTAAGGTCATGCTTTTGAGTCACTCTTCCAACTATGCCTCACCAACTGAGTTTTTACCCAACTCTTCAAGAAACAGGGTTCCACACATTGTGATTGTGTGTTGTATCTAACATACATACCATCAAAGTAGGACACCTAAGAAGTGCAATATGGGTAATATGAAAAACTATTACTATAATAGGCTAACAAACAAGCCTAATTGTTAAATTCCAACCATATGTAAGATGAAAAGGAAAGCGAATTAATTGATCAAGATCAAGAAATTGTAATCATAAATAGATAAAAATGTAACATATCTCATTTGTAAGACGAAAAAGAAAGCAAATAAATTAACATAGTCTTGATCTTAGAAGTTACAACACATAAACTTGACTATGGTATGATTAGTTACCATTAGAGCTGCTTTGACCAACTGACCACCTCCTGAAAGTGCTACTCACAAATCCCCTGCCACCAAGAAGCCCAAACCGCGTCTTAAAGATGGACCCTCGACCACTAGAGCTAGTAGCCAACGACTCCTGGTTCATTGCAGCCGGTGACTCAATTGGCTGGTCCTCTCGTGCACCACTTTCACTGATCGTTACATCCACATTCTCACCTTCAACCGCGCACACATCCAAATTAACCACCAAAGACCCTCTTTTAGACTTTAACCAATCCCCAACTTCACCGGTCACATTCCTACACTTCTTCACCTTAATCTTAACCAAATTCGGACACCCGAAAGCAAAAGCCCCAATCCCTTCATCCGAAACCGGACACCCTTTAATACAAACCTTCTTCAACGCAACACATTTCGACGCAATACAAAAAATCTCACCATCCGATATCGTATCACTCCCACACAAAGCCAATCGTTCCAACTTCTTACAATTCATCGCAATAGCTTCCAAACTTATCGAGCTTGGGTTCACACCAATCAAAACCAGCTCCTGAAGATTCACACTATGTTTCGCAATCGCAATGAGCGCCTCATTCCCTATCCTATTCGTCTTCCAACCGTCAATATGAAGCTTCCTCAACAACTTACAACTCCCCGCGACATTAACCACGCCAGTATTAGTACAATCCGGAGTCTTAACAATATGCAAAATCTCCAAATTAGAACAATTAGCTAAAGCCGATAAACCCGAATCACTCACTTGAACCCTCTCCAAATGAACCTCAACCAACAACCGATCCGAATCCGAACCCACAACCGATTCCAACAGCTTATCCCAATCACCTAAACATCTAAGCAACTTCAACGTTTTCAAATTCTTCGAACCCGAAATCAACGGGCCGAATAACTGACCGTTATAAAGCTCCTTAAGCAGTATAGATCTAAGCGAATTACCGACCGCACCGGGACCGATAACCTCCGGCGGTCCACCGTCGGTGATGCCACGTAAGCGCTTAACCGACAACTCTTCAAGCGAATAACAATTATCAAGCAAGGCGTTCATACCTTTGGCGCCAACAGTACACGACCCACATGAAAATTTCTTCAATTGCTTGCAGTTCTTAGCCAACGCCGCCATACCCAGATCGGTGATTTCACGGCAGTCGCGAAGCTTCAGGCGCGTGAGTCTCCGGCACCGGAAGGATATTAAAATCAGACCGTTGTCGTCAATACTAACGGATCTACGGTCACATCGTAAGGATAGTTTTGTAACGGAATCGAACCGTGAAAACAGTGAAGGAGTAAACGGAACGAGTTCCGACTGGGCGTTGAGACTGAGGCGGTGGCGGCTTTGGCCTTCGACTAGTAACCATCGTCTGGAAACCAGCGAGCAACGTTTCCGGTCACCGGAGCTTAGAAACTGGAAAATTAAGGCTAAACAATCGTCGGGTATATCATAAGTGTAATCAACGGTTGAATCGGGAAATCTGAGAGATGGGTTTTGGTCGGAGTGGGTGAAATCGGGCATCTCCGGTAAGATGGTGACGCCGGCGGCGGCGATTGGGTGGAGGAAGATTGGCCCATCCAGGTGGAAATTGAAATGGAAATGGAAATGGAAATGGTCAGGTTTTAAAATATTATTTTTGGTTTAATTGTTTGTTTGGTTGGGTTTATAAATTTATTATTATTATTTATAAATATGGATATGTGTGAGTGGGTGGAAAATGGGTTTGAATGATCGACCGGCCCGACGTCAATTGGAATATTATTATTATTATTATTATTATTATTATTATTAATAATAGATTTTTAGAACACGTATTGAACTTTGACTTTCAGATAAACCGGAGAACGGGTCATTTGAATTTTCGTTTTTGGGTTTTTTGGGTGTTGACCGCCATTGTTTGTATCAATTCAAAAAAAAAAAGGAATTAATTAGCAAGTTATGAACGATTAATACGTAATTGTGGTATTGATAATTAAAAAATAAAAAACATCTAATTATCTATTAAAGCAATAAGCTTTAAGTCCATATACCCCTTTCTATTGGTTGATTCTCATAGTTTCCATTTATATCAATTCATTCTCTAATTTCAAGTTAATAAAATAAATCAATAATATATTAAATTAATATTCATCAATGCTATTAAATTATTATCTTTCCTCTTTCCTTTAATATTTAATTTTTCATTTTTAATACTTAAAGAATAAATAATAATGTAATATTTAATATTACATTTAGCTAAAAGTGTAAATTTAGATTAATTAAATACGAAATATTATTTAGTTGTAGCTTGAATATGAAATATTTAAGTATTCAAAAATGAAAAAAGTCAAGACAATAATACGAAATATTTAGCTATAGTTTGTATACCAAATATTCAAAATTTCTTTTTGAAAATTTAATTATTTTTTGTTGATTTCATTCACCACCTTTGTTATTTTTTGCTTGATTTCATTCACCACATGTGTTAATTTATAAATAATATATAATAAATAATTTAATTAATTATTTGTTATTTAATCAATAGAAGAGATTACGGATAATATATATATATATATATATATATATATATATATATATATATATATATATATATATATATAAAATATAGAGATACCGATATAAAATATTATAATTGTGTTAAAATATTATATTATTTAAATTTAAATAAAATAAATTAAATATGTCAAATTCTAAAAGAAATTAAGGAAATTAGGAAAGGATGACCCATTTTATTAAGGTAAGGTTTAATTACGGATTTGTAAATATTTAAATTTGATATTCCCTCCTTCCTATTTGAATTAAGTTTTACTATAATATATAATAAATAATTTAATTAATTATTTGTTATTTCATCAATAGAAAAGATTACGGATTTAATATAGAGATACCGATATAAAATATTATAATTCTGTTAAAATATTATATTATTTAAATTAAATTTGTCAAATTCGTAAGGAAAATAAGGAAATTAGGAAGAAATGACCCATTTTATTAAGGAAATTACGGATTTGTAAAATTTTAAATTTGATATTCCCTCCTTCCTATTCGAATTAATTATTGTCTAAATTATGGTCTAAATTTGAATGTAAATTTTATTTAATTAACAATCATTAAGTTTTATTATAATTACGTTAGTTGACCCATTGACCCATTGACACACTGATTTCATTACAATCATTTACTTTTAAGAATTAAAATACAATATCATTTTCACTCATTCACTTATTATTTAGCGGTTTCTCTAATAAAGACACCGCCCCCCTAAAGCCCAACATGCTTTGGCGAGTGCCCTTTATAGTGGAATCATCAAGAGTTTGGAAATGAAGTTTGATTTATCCCCTCTGTTGGTGCATAAATGTCAGTAGTTCATATGTCTAGTGTCTGTAATCGAGTCTGTAATATTGTTTATGTATTTGTTTGTTCAAAGCGAAGTTGTTGACAAGTTCGCTTAGGCGAACTTGTTAACCAAGCGAAGTTGTTAACAAGTTCGCCTAGGCGAACTTGTTGAACAAGCGAAGTTATGGACAACTTCGCCTGAGGCGAAGTTGTCGTGTATTTATATAGGTTACGGATTACTGTTTAGAAAGTAGTTCGAGTTCGTGTAAATCAGTGAGTCAAGTGACGTGAGGTCGAGAGTCTGTAACTGTGATTATATCACGTGTTGAGTTATTAATATAACGTGAGTTTGTTCGTATCGTATTCGTGTGTTCGTGTGTTTGTGTTCTACGTCCGTAACGATCTACACAGGGATTCCGCACCTGTGTATATCGGGATATCTCGTGTGATCCGTCCAGGGAACCTACAATTGGTATCAGAGCCTTTGCTCGATTGTGTGGTTCGTGATATTCACGCGGGTGTAGAATTCGTCCCGTTTCGACTATTCACGAGACGAGTTTTTGGTGTTTTTGCTCATTCTAGCCTCCTACCAGTGTGTTCAAGCCTTTAAACCGTCAAAAACATCGTTAAAATCCGATTTTCAGATCTGCAGAAAGTTTGAGTTCGTCAGGCGAAGTTGCTGTTCATCAGGCGAAGTTGCCGTCAGGATACGTAGGGTTTCGGCAAAGATATAAGGAGAAGCGAAGTTATTTACAACTTCGCCTACCTCCTCAACTTCGCCTAACTCAGCGAAGTTCTCCTCAAGTTCGCCTAGCTCAGCGAATTTTTCTTCAAGTTCGCCTACTTTCTAAGTTCGCTTACCCTAAGCGAAGTTATTCTCAACTTCGCCCAGTCACGCGAATTTAAGAAAGATCCAGCGAAGTTATTACTTAAGCGAAGTTATCCTTAACTTCGTCTACAGTACTGTTCAGAGGAAATTTTTAACTTCGCCTACTCAGAATTTTTTTCGGGTTTCTTAGTCTTCAAGAAGGATGTCGTCGATCAACATTTCGGAGCTTGTAAAGATGGAAGTTGAAGCGGGGTCAGCTACAAAGGCCCCAAGGTTGCTGAAGGGAACCTATTTTGTCGCTTGGAAGGATCGGTTCATACAATACGTTAAGTACCAGGATGCGAAAATGTGGGTATGCATCCAAGATGGATATATTCCACCAGTCATGGAGTATGAGGGTCGAGACCAAATCAAGAAATACAGTAAAATGGAAGAGAAGGAGAAAAAGATGTATGAAGCCGAAAGCAAGGCTCATGCTGCAATCACAATGGCTCTTTCACAGGAGATCCTCCATACGTTCAGAAAGTATACATCAGCTAGAGAGCTTTGGGAAGCTCTTGAGAACAGATTTGAAGGGAATGTAGGTATTCGGGCTTCAAAGATAAAGTTGCTCAAAACTCAATTTTCAGTCTTTAAGTACTTGAAGAACGAATCTCTTGATGATATTATCACTCGATATTATCATCTAATGACTGAATTGAGTAACTACTCCATTTCCTACCGAGAAGAAGAGATTGTGGAAAAGCTTCTCGATGCCCTCCCACCAAAATGGGAGATGTATACTGTGCTGATGAGGGAAGACAAGGACTTCCCTACTTATGATCTTGAAACCACTGTCAACAAGCTCAGAACTTTTGAGCTTAATATGGTCAGAAAAGAGACATCTATGGATCAGGTTCAAGATCCAGGCATGTACGGTGCTAAAGTAAACTCAAATTCAAGTTCAAAGACTGATTCTGCCGCCTACTACTCGAAGGGCGAGTCGTGTGCCAAGTCTTCACAAGAGGGGCATGTGTCAGTAAACTCAAATGGGGATGTTTGCTTTGTAGCCGGTGGATCAAGTGGTACTCAACAGACAGCAAGCAAGATTAGTGGATCTTCAAGTTCCTCAAGCAATAATTACTCTAAGATGCCAATGAGCGTCAAATCTGCTGAAGAGCAGTTTGGCCTCTATGCTTCGTTTATTGCTTCATATGAAAACTATATTCAAGGAAATGTGGTTGATCCAGCGATGCTGGATGAAGACTATGACCAGATTGATGCTGATGATCTGGAGGAAATGGATTTACAATGGCAGTTGGCCATGATAGTGAGGAGAGTGAAGAAGTTTATGAGAAAGACGGGGAGAAAGTTTGTTGGTGGCAGGCCAGGGTTCGACAAGTCTAAGGTGAGGTGCTATAACTGTCAACAAAACGGGCACTTTGCCAAAGAGTGCAGAAACGAGCGAGTTGAACGTGGTCTAGGCCGGTCTGCACAGCACACTGGGAGTAGTAAAGAAGTCAATGCCATGATGTCCAGAGAAGCAGGTGAATACAACTGGAACTTGCATTCGAATGAAACTAGTGAGCAGGCAAATATGGCTAAGGTTGAAAATGAAGAATGTGAGAAGATTACCGGAGAAGAGAAAGCTACTGGTAAGGAAAAAGCTTTCATGGCAGATAACAATGATCAACTCTCCGAGGTAAGTTCTAAACCTATTTGTACTAAATGTGAGAATTTGTCTGAGCAACTTGCTACCATAACTGATCAGTATGTTCGTTTAGATGCTGAATTTAAAACTCTTAAAGAAGATCATCACTTTATGAAAGCAAGAGAAAACAGTTACAAAGTTAAAATAAAAGCGTGTGAAAAAGATGTTAAAAGCTTAAAAACAAAACTTGCTGAAAAAATTGAAGTAATTGATCTAAGTTATGAGGTTTTAGAAGAAAAGACTAAACTGATTGCTGAACGAGAAAAACAGATTGCTGACCACGAGGTGAAAGTGGTGGAACTGAACTGAAAACTTGAGCAATTCAGAAATTCCTCTGCTATTCTTGATCACCTTGTTAGTGGTCAAGATTCCTTTACGAAGAGGGGAGGAATTGGTTATCACGAGGTTCCACCACCTTATAACCACAATTACACTTTTAACCCTAGTGTTCAGAAATCTGTTGATTTTGAAGTTCCTCAGACAGTTCCAATCAAGGTTACGAGTAAAGTACCAAGTGTTAGTAGTGGCGAAACGAGTTCGCCTGTTTCAAGTGTGAAAATTTCTGTTACGAGTCCAGTCTCATCAGATTCGGATAAGTTGTCCGAATCGGGTAAGACAAGAGAGAAGGTAGTGTTACCCACTGGTGGAGAAAAAGATAAAACCTATAAAAAGAGTACTCCACTCAACCCGTACGTCCCACCTTATGTGAGACGAACGGCCGGTAACACAGCCTCGACATCCAAAACAACCTTTGAAAAGAAAATGGAGCATAGGTGTTGTTTTAGGTGTAATAAGTTAGGACATCTTGTTGCAGATTGCCCTCTGACGCCGAAATTCAGAAGTGTGAGGCCTATTAAAACTGAGCGTAAGCCTAATGGTAATTTTAATACTGCTAAAAATGAAAACCCTTCAAAGTTCCGAAATGTAACTAATTCAGGTTTCCGCAGAAACAAACCTCAGTTTAACAATGCTAATAACCAAACCACAAGATATAATACTTTCAATATACATAGGTTTGGAAGGCATCACACTCAAATTCCAAGGAGATTTCCTAATAGGACTGACAGGAATTATCCAGATGCTAACTTTGGAAAGCAGAAGTACGGGATGTATAGATCCAAGACCAATTGGTCTTAGGTCCCTAGATTCTAATCCTTTGCTTTATTGTGCAGGAACAGTTGAACAGGGCTGCCCACAGTCTTTGGATTGTAGATAGCGGCTGTTCCCGGCACATGACGGGTAACAAATACTTATTGCACGACTTAAAACCTGTTCAAGGAGCGAGAGTTAGCTTTGCCGGTGAAAGTGGATGCAGAATTACTGGAAGAGGAACGATGTCCAATGGAAAAATGACTCTTGAGAATGTGAACTTTGTAGAAGAGTTGAAGCACAATCTGCTGAGTGTGTCGCAGATTTGTGATAAGGAGTACACTGTTCATTTCACGAAGAATGAGGCGATCGTGTTGAAGCCTGGTTTTCAGATACCAGACGAGTGGATAGTGATGAAAGCTCCACGTGATACAAATACTTATGTAATGGATATGAGGTCTACTGAAATGGTCACGGAAGAATCATGTTTAATGACGAAAGCAAGCGAATCGGAATCCGAACTGTGGCACAGGAGGATGGGGCACATTTATCTTCAGAAGATGAACCACACTGTCAGGAATGGACTTGTGATGGGCGTTCCCTTGAAAAGTTTTAACTTTGAAGACAAATGTATAGCATGCAAGAAGGGAAAACAACACAAGAAATCCCATCTCACCAAGAAGGTCAACTCTATTGCCAGTACTCTAGAACTGCTTCACATGGATCTCTTCGGTCCCGTGTATGCAAAAAGTCTAGGAGGTACTTCTTACTGCTTGGTGATCACTGATGACTACTCGCGATATTCGTGGGTATATTTTCTGAAATCGAAAGATGAGACGGCTCAAATGGTGAAGAATTTGATTACCAAAGTTGAGAACGTCATGGGTAAAACAGTTAAGTTCATCAGGAGTGACAATGGAACGGAGTTCAAGAATTTTGAGATGGAGATCTTCTGTCTTCAGAAAGGAATTGAACACCAATACAGCGCTCCGTATACTCCGCAACAGAATGGAGTGGCTGAAAGGAAGAACCGAACTTTAATTGAAGGGGCCAGAACTATGCTGGCAGATTCGAAGCTTCCTGTGATGTTCTGGGCTGAAGCAGTTGCTACAGCCTGCTATGTTCTGAATAGAGTGTTAACTGTTAAGAGACTTGGTAAAACGTGTTACGAGCTTATGCATGGAAGGAAGCCCAACTTGAGTGGTCTTGAACCATTCGGGTCCCCTTGTTCGATCTTGAAGACAAATTCTAAATTTGGCGAAGTAGCCGATGAAGGAATCTTAGTCGGTTATGTTGTTGGTACTCCCAACAGACGTGTCTTCAATACTTCGACCTGCAAGGTGGAGGTGGTGTGTAACACCGACATCACAAGTTACCAACCGCCAAAACCAAGCAATGGACCTGCTGAGCTTTTCGACTATGTTAAGCTTTTTAAGTCTTTTAACATACCGGATTTGGAAATTTCTGAAGAAGAAGAAAGAGTTGCGACGAAGATGATACTTGATGAGGAAGAAAATTTATTGCAAAGACAGCTGATTGATAAATGTCAACCTTCCTCATCAAACTCTACTGGTACCCCTGCTGCCTCGACTGAAGAAGAATTCATCAATCCTTTTCACTCTCAGCATGAAACAACCATTGACGAGCTCTCTTCTAACTTGGAAGATAATTTGCATGTCGATTCTGTTCCGACCACGAGAATTCATAAAGATCACCCTTTGGATAATGTGATTGGTGATGTGTCCTCAGGTGTACAAACGAGAAGTAGCTTGAATGAACACACCTGTGTTTATACAAGCATTAAGGAGACAGGAATAATTAATGAATGCCTGTACACCTGCTTTATAAGCCAGATTGAACCGAAGAGTTATCAAATGGCTTTAAAGGACAGCTCGTGGGTCGAAGCCATGCAAGAAGAGTTGGCTCAATTCGAGAAGATGGAAGTTTGGACTTTGGTTGAAAAACCAAAGAATGTGCATGCGATAGGCACAAAATGGGTGTTTAAGTGCAAGAGAGATGATAAGGGGATTATTATAAGAAACAAGGCGAGGCTAGTCGTTAAAGGTTTTAATCAACAAGAGGGGATTGATTATAACGAAGTGTTCGCTCCTGTCGCCAGGTTGGAAGCCATAAGATTGTTTTTAGCGTTTGCTGCTTATGAAAAGATGAAGGTGTTTCAGCTAGATGTGAAGAGTGCGTTTTTGAATGGGAAAGTTGATGAGGTTGTGTATGTTGAGCAACCTCCGGGTTTTCCTGACCCAGACTTTCCAAATCACGTGTACAGGTTGAGCAAGGCGTTGTATGGATTACATCAGGCACCTCGTGCCTGGTATTCAACTTTATCGGATTACTTGCTCCAGAATGGTTTTGAAAGAGGGAAAATTGATAGCACGTTGTTCTTCAAAAGAGATGGAAGCGACTTCCTGCTGGTACAAGTCTACGTGGATGACATTATATTTGCTGCGTCAAAAGTTTCCATGTGTCAGGAGTTTGAAGCCGTCATGAAGAAAAGGTTTGAAATGAGTGCTATGGGTGAACTAACTTTCTTTCTAGGATTGCAGGTTGATCAGAAGGACGGGATGTTCATTCATCAGACGAAGTATGTTCATGATGTGCTCAAGCGCTTCAAGATGGAGGACAGTTCTCCATATGATACTCCAATCTGCGTCAATCACAAATTGGGTGCTGAAGTAGACGGTGATGCAGATGTGGACCCAACTCAATATCGGGCAATAATAGGTTCTTTAATGTACTTAACTGCATCTAGGCCTGATATAATGTTTGCTGTTTGTCTTTGTGCACGTTTTCAGGCAAATCCAAAAGAATCTCATTTGAAAGGTGCAAAGAGGATACTGCGGTATCTCAAGGGCAAGCCGAAGCTGGGGTTTTGGTACCCGAAAGGAGGAGACTTGGAGCTAGTCGCTTACACAGATTCTGATTATGGAGGGTGCAATCAGAGTCGGAAGTCAACAACTGGAGGATGTCAGTTTCTTGGTGGCAGATTGGTGTCGTGGCAATGCAAGAAGCAGACTTCAGTCGCAATTTCAACCTGTGAGGCAGAATACATGGCAGCATCCAACTGCTGCTCTCAGGTTCTTTGGATTCAACAACAGTTGCGCGACTATGGTCTGAATTTCTTACTTACTCCTATTTGCATTGATAACACAGCTGCTATCTCAGTAACTAACAATCCCGTGAAACATAGTAAAACTAAACATATTGACATACGTCATCATTTTATACGGGATTGTGCTGAGAAGAAATTGATTGTGCTTGAAAAGGTGGATACGCTTGATAATTTCGCTGATTTATATACTAAAGCGTTTGACAAATCCAGATTTCAAAACCTTATTGAACTGAATGGGATGATCAATCCCGAGTAACCATGCTTTTCTTGTGATATTTAAAAAAAAAAAAAAAAAAAAAACGTCACTAATCGCTTAAAAAAATATCGGTTACATCAGTTTGAAGGACTTGTCTTCGGATATGTTTTGGTCCTCATTTTCTACTTGTAGATTTTGAGGATAGCCATTAACCAGATTACTGATAGTGACCGGGACGGTTTATGATGAGTTTTTCATTCTTTCGCTTAAAATTAGTCGATCATACTTAGTTAGAAGGACACATACTAGTATGTGGTCGGTCCAGCTGATCCATTGGATCTTCGGGATAGCCGTTTACCTGAAGACTTTGTATTGGTCGGGGCGATTAATGTTAAAATTTTGAAAGAAATGGGAAATGAAATTACTTTTCAAGTCTACTACTTCGTAAGAAGTTCATTTGCTATGTTTAACAGAAAATTGATCCAACCTTGGAAAATGATAGTTATACTGATTCTGTGTGCTTAACTAGTGAAGTTATTAGGCTTAAAAGGCTTTAGAACAGTCATTGTATGTCATGGTAACTTTTTAATGGTGCGTAAAAGTAGATGCGATACAAACTAAATTTACTTGATTTTACGTGGAAACTCCTTAAGAGTTTTGCATGTCTTCATATATATCTTTCCGAATGATATGCAGAAAAGTGATTACCCAGTCATACACGAGCCCATGTGTGTTCTGATTCCCGTGAAGATAGCGTTTCAAGAAACTGTAGTGATCCAGATTCGGGACTTGCAGTTGGTTTACTACTCTGAAGTCTATGTAAATTTGTGAATTATTAAAAAAAAAAAAAAACAATTTGAGTTATTGAAACATTCTATAGCTGAAGGTGTCAAGACTTCTCAATCTTAGAGTAAGAAGAAGAACGGGAAACAGATGAAGAGTACTTACAACTTAATCAGACACTATGGGTATAGGTCAATTAGGGGTGACTTGGGGAAAGCCAAATACGCTTTGAGGATAGATAGGAGGCATTAAAATCTCTGAGTTGTTGCCCACTTAAATTTTGAGGCTTAATCGAACCTAACTCGTATCACAGAAACGATGAAAACCACTTTAAGTTATACCTGCTTACAACCTGTCTCTATATGTCATAATACAGCTAAACACGGATCTATGTGACAGTCACGTAATTAGTATGATTCCTGTTCGGATCTTTTCTTAAAACGTGGTAGTCCCTAACTAGACTGAAATTTGATCCCTTATACTTTAAATTTTTTAAGTTTTTGTACTTAGATAGTTTTATGATTTTTTAACTGGTTACTTAGAATTGATCATGTCATTTATTTCTTAAAGGGAAGTTTTAAAGAGTTAATTGAAAAACGTTCAAATTATAAGGTTTGATTTTGTAAATATAGGCGATGTTGTTAAACAGGCGAAGTTGTGAATAACTTCGCCTAGGCGAAGTTATCCGTAACTTCGCCTGTATAACCCAGACCCTATATAAGGAAGTTCAACAGTCAAAACTGTTCATCACTTTTCAAAAAACAGCGAACTTATCCGGCGAACTTACTGATTTTCCGGCGAACTTATTGTTTATTTCGATTCCGAGTTATTTTCCCAGATTTCATTAAGATTCAAGGTTCGAGATGTCGATTTATCATATATTCCATGTTCATTCATGCTAATCAGGGGTCGTTTGGACCGATTTCGAAACCTCGGACCATCGGAATTTAAAAACCGATTTTCAAAACTTGTTTTTACGTGTTAAGAACCATTCTAATCGTCTAGAAAACCTTAAAACCATGTTTTTTGGGGTGCTTGATCTTCAAACTTAACCAAAATCCCAGATTTTCCGATGTTTGATTAACCTTACTGTCGCCGTTTCAGATTCAGGCGAAGTTAGGGTTTAGGCGAAGTTATCCGTAACTTCGCCTGAAGCTTAAGTTCGCCTGAGGCGAAGTTATCCGTAACTTCGCCTGAAACTTAAATTCGCCTGAGGCGATGTTGTGATGAGGCGAAGTTAACATTAACTTCGCCTAGATCATTTTTACTTAATATTAATTAGACGAACTTAAAGCTGAAGCGAAGTTGTTCCCAACTTCGCCTCATCTTTAACTTCGCCTATACAGAGTTTATCACAACTTCGCTCATGGTAACTAGCGAACTTGTGTTATTCATTAACGTTTATCTAACTTGGTTCGTTTGTTGCAGATATGGCTGCAGTAGCTGGTGCTGGAGGTGCAGGAGGAGACGATGGTGATAACCAACGGCAATTTTTTCCGGGTCACAATATGTACATCACCCTTGACCCGGAAGCGAGCGGCGTTGAGGATTACCGCGAGATTATTACTTTCCTCATACGCTCGAGGATTTTTCATGCTATCACGAACACTCTGCCGATATCCTTACCAAATATCGAAGACTTTTGGCAGACGGTAGAATACGATTGTCGTGTTGAGCCCCCGGTCATGCGAGCAACGGTGAACAATCAACAGGTTCAGTTCAATTCTGAACAGATTCGGGTGGCGTTACGGTTTGGAGAAGAGTCGAGGGACGACCCAACTGAGTTTGTGGCTCCGTTTCGTGATGGAGTGTTTCTCCGAATGGGCTATTCTGGTCCATTAGGCGATTCACAGAGACAGAAGGGTTTTCTACTTGGTCAGTGGCGCTTCCTTATGCACGTCATGATAGTTTGCATGTCAGGAAGGAAGGCGGGCACTGACGGTATGGGTGCGACCATGCAGTCCGCAATGACTGCACTGACTTACAATAAACGCTATAGTTTTAGTCAGATGGTCTTTTACGAGATTGACAGACAGAGAAGGGCGATGGCTCGGGAGCGGTTCATTATGTATCCACGTTTCATCCAGATGATATTGAACCATGTGGCTCCGAATCTACCTCAGAGACGACCGATCAGATACGTGGAATCAGTGAGCAAACGTATCTTTGCTCAATGCCGCACTTCGAGTGCGAGGAGCAACCCTGAACGTCGTCCAAGGCATACTCCACTGTTTGGGTTTTAAATCAACCCAGAGTATGTTCCTGCTGGTGGGGACGAGTTCAGAGATCCTCAACCGCGACAGGCAAGAGCAACTCAAGCTGCATCTGCTGTGCCCGTTGTGTCGGCTGCAGAGGATATAGATCTTGATGCTGTCTTTGGAGGTCAAGGTTATTTCGATATGGATCAAGTTGATACACATGAAGAGGTGCAGGTCTCTGCTGCACAGGGTTCGGGTGTGAGTGTTACTAGAGCAGCAACGTCGATGGCTGACTCAGATTTGGATGAGATCATGGATGAGGGGAGACGGTTGATGGTGTCTCGAGAGAGAACTTTTGGGAAGAGAAAGAGAACGGAGGATGATGATGAGTCAGAAGAGGAAGAAGATATACATAAGCTGATAAGACGATCAAGACGGGAAAGGACAGGTGCAGGTATGGGAGCTGGAGAGACTTCAAGGATGGTACGTTTTGCTCCGGCCTCACTGTCTGGTATGTCTATCGTTCCTACTTCTGTACAGGTTACAAGTACAAGCGCTGCGGATGTTTCCGTGGTGGCTACATCATCTGCTGGCATTCCATCTACCACTACTATCCAGATGTCGACTCTGGAGATTGTGTCTCTACCACCTCCAACGCTTACTCAGTCGGTGGTAGCTGCACGATTTGATGAGACTGGACTCGTAACAGAAATTTTCACACTTGAAACAGGCGAACTCGTTTCGCCACTACTAACACTTGGTACTTTACTCGTAACCTTGATTGGAACTGTCTGAGGAACTTCAAAATCAACAGATTTCTGAACACTAGGGTTAAAAGTGTAATTGTGGTTATAAGGTGGTGGAACCTCGTGATAACCAATTCCTCCCCTCTTCGCAGAGGAATCTTGACCACTAACAAGGTGATCAAGAATAGCTGAGGAATTTCTGAACTGCTCAAGTTTTCAGTTCAGTTCCACCACTTTCACCTGGTGGTCAGCAATATGCTTTTCTCGTTCAGCAATCAGTTTAGTCTTTTCTTCTAAAACCTCATAACTTAGATCAATTACTTCAATTTTTTCAGCAAGTTTTGTTTTTAAGCTTTTAACATCTTTTTCGCACGCTTTTATTTTAACTTTGTAACTGTTTTCTCTTGCTTTCATAAAGTGATGATCTTCTTTAAGAGTTTTAAATTCAGCATCTAAACGAACATACTGATCAGTTATGGTAGCAAGTTGCTCAGACAAATTCTCACATTTAGTACAAATAGGTTTAGAACTTACCTCGGAGAGTTGATCATTGTTATCTGCCATGAAAGCTTTTTCCTTACCAGTAGCTTTCTCTTCTCCGGTAATCTTCTCACATTCTTCATTTTCAACCTTAGCCATATTTGCCTGCTCACTAGTTTCATTCGAATGTAAGTTTCAGTTGTATTCACCTGCTTCTCTGGACATCATGGCATTGACTTCTTTACTACTCCCAGTGTGCTGTGCAGACCGGCCTAGACCACGTTCAACTCGCTCGTTTCTGCACTCTTTGGCAAAGTGCCCGTTTTGTTGACAGTTATAGCACCTCACCTTAGACTTGTCGAACCCTGGCCTGCCACCAACAAACTTTCTCCCCGTCTTTCTCATAAACTTCTTCACTCTCCTCACTATCATGGCCATCTGCCATTGTAAAAACAAAGTTTTGAGTCGCCCTGTACTATCTTGTTCCGTGTGTGTAACTTGGTACGGTACCAATAAAGGACCACAACCAGACAGGATTCACAACAAGGGGCTAAACATATGCACGGTCAGGCTTTAGGGTTCGCGAGGGGTCATATAACAAATAGATGTGATGATTCAAACAAAAATGGTCAGCTGCAAACCGGATATAAGGCCTGATAACACCAAAAATTGAAGAGTCGCCGTGGGCCGGTTGAGAGTCACCCTGTACTATCTTGGTTCGTGTATATTGGTACAGTACCAATAAAGGACTACGACTAGATAGGGTTTGCAACAGGGGGCTATAACGTATGCATGGTTGAGCTTCAGGGTCTGCGAGGGGTCATATAACGGATAGATGTGATGGTTCAAACAAAATGGTCAGCGGCAAACTGGATATAAGGCTGAAAACACCAAACCCAACACATCACCATCTTTACAAGCAACTTACGTCCAATTCCTTTAAACAAGCTATTTAAGGTCATGCTTTTGAGTCACTCTTCCAACTATGCCTCACCAACTGAGTTTTTACCCAACTCTTCAAGAAACAGGGTTCCACACATTGTGATTGTGTGTTGTATCTAACATACATACCATCAAAGTAGGACACCTAAGAAGTGCAATATGGGTAATATGAAAAACTATTACTATAATAGGCTAACAAACAAGCCTAATTGTTAAATTCCAACCATATGTAAGATGAAAAGGAAAGCGAATTAATTGATCAAGATCAAGAAATTGTAATCATAAATAGATAAAAATGTAACATATCTCATTTGTAAGACGAAAAAGAAAGCAAATAAATTAACATAGTCTTGATCTTAGAAGTTACAACACATAAACTTGACTATGGTATGATTAGTTACCATTAGAGCTGCTTTGACCAACTGACCACCTCCTGAAAGTGCTACTCACAAATCCCCTGCCACCAAGAAGCCCAAACCGCGTCTTAAAGATGGACCCTCGACCACTAGAGCTAGTAGCCAACGACTCCTGGTTCATTGCAGCCGGTGACTCAATCGGCTGGTCCTCTCGTGCACCACTTTCACTGATCGTTACATCCACATTCTCACCTTCAACCGCGCACACATCCAAATTAACCACCAAAGACCCTCTTTTAGACTTTAACCAATCCCCAACTTCACCGGTCACATTCCTACACTTCTTCACCTTAATCTTAACCAAATTCGGACACCCGAAAGCAAAAGCCCCAATCCCTTCATCCGAAACCGGACACCCTTTAATACAAACCTTCTTCAACGCAACACATTTCGACGCAATACAAAAAATCTCACCATCCGATATCGTATCACTCCCACACAAAGCCAATCGTTCCAACTTCTTACAATTCATCGCAATAGCTTCCAAACTTATCGAGCTTGGGTTCACACCAATCAAAACCAGCTCCTGAAGATTCACACTATGTTTCGCAATCGCAATGAGCGCCTCATTCCCTATCCTATTCGTCTTCCAACCGTCAATATGAAGCTTCCTCAACAACTTACAACTCCCCGCGACATTAACCACGCCAGTATTAGTACAATCCGGAGTCTTAACAATATGCAAAATCTCCAAATTAGAACAATTAGCTAAAGCCGATAAACCCGAATCACTCACTTGAACCCTCTCCAAATGAACCTCAACCAACAACCGATCCGAATCCGAACCCACAACCGATTCCAACAACTTATCCCAATCACCTAAACATCTAAGCAACTTCAACGTTTTCAAATTCTTCGAACCCGAAATCAACGGGCCGAATAACTGACCGTTATAAAGCTCCTTAAGCAGTATAGATCTAAGCGAATTACCGACCGCACCGGGACCGATAACCTCCGGCGGTCCACCGTCGGTGATGCCACGTAAGCGCTTAACCGACAACTCTTCAAGCGAATAACAATTATCAAGCAAGGCGTTCATACCTTTGGCGCCAACAGTACACGACCCACATGAAAATTTCTTCAATTGCTTGCAGTTCTTAGCCAACGCCGCCATACCCAGATCGGTGATTTCACGGCAGCCGCGAAGCTTCAGGCGCGTGAGTCTCCGGCACCGGAAGGATATTAAAATCAGACCGTTGTCGTCAATACTAACGGATCTACGGTCACATCGTAAGGATAGTTTTGTAACGGAATCGAACCGTGAAAACAGTGAAGGAGTAAACGGAACGAGTTCCGACTGGGCGTTGAGACTGAGGAGGTGGCGGCTTTGGCCTTCGACTAGTAACCATCGTCTGGAAACCAGCGAGCAACGTTTCCGGTCACCGGAGCTTAGAAACTGGAAAATTAAGGCTAAACAATCGTCGGGTATATCATAAGTGTAATCAACGGTTGAATCGGGAAATCTGAGAGATGGGTTTTGGTCGGAGTGGGTGAAATCGGGCATCTCCGGTAAGATGGTGACGCCGGCGGCGGCGATTGGGTGGAGGAAGATTGGCCCATCCAGGTGGAAATTGAAATGGAAATGGAAATGGAAATGGAAATGGTCAGGTTTTAAAATATTATTTTTGGTTTAATTGTTTGTTTGGTTGGGTTTATAAATTTATTATTATTATTTATAAATATGGATATGTGTGAGTGGGTGGAAAATGGGTTTGAATGATCGACCGGCCCGACGTCAATTGGAATATTATTAATATTATTATTATTATTATTAATAATAATAGATTTTTAGAACACGTATTGAACTTTGACTTTCAGATAAACCGGAGAACGGGTCATTTGAATTTTCGTTTTTGGGTTTTTTGGGTGTTGACCGCCATTGTTTGTATCAATTCAAAAAAAAAGGAATTAATTAGCAAGTTATGAACGATTAATACGTAATTGTGGTATTGATAATTAAAAAATAAAAAACATCTAATTATCTATTAAAGCAATAAGCTTTAAGTCCATATACCTCTTTCTATTGGTTGATTCTCATAGTTTCCATTTATATCAATTCATTCTCTAATTTCAAGTTAATAAAATAAATCAATAATATATTATATTAATATTCATCAACGCTATTAAATTATTATCTTTCCTCTTTCCTTTAATATTTAATTTTTCATTTTTAATACTTAAAGAATAAATAATAATGTAATAATGTAATATTTAATATTACATTTAGCTAAAAGTGTAAATTTAGATTAATTAAATACGAAATATTATTTAGTTGTAGCTTGAATATGAAATATTTAAGTATTCAAAAATGAAAAAAGTCAAAACAATAATACGAAATATTTAGCTATAGTTTGTATACCAAATATTCAAAATTTCTTTTTGAAAATTTAATTATTTTTTGTTGATTTCATTCACCACCTTTGTTATTTTTTGCTTGATTTCATTCACCACATGTGTTAATTTTATAGATAATATATAATAAATAATTTAATTAATTATTTGTTATTTAATCAATAGAAGAGATTACGGATAATATATATATATATATATATATATATATATATATATATAAAATATAGAGATACCGATATAAAATATTATAATTGTGTTAAAATATTATATTATTTAAATTTAAATAAAATAAATTAAATATGTCAAATTCTAAAAGAAATTAAGGAAATTAGGAAAGGATGACCCATTTTATTAAGGTAAGGTTTAATTACGGATTTGTAAATATTTAAATTTGATATTCCCTCCTTCCTATTTGAATTAAGTTTTACTATAATATATAATAAATAATTTAATTAATTATTTGTTATTTCATCAATAGAAAAGATTACGGATTTAATATAGAGATACCGATATAAAATATTATAATTCTGTTAAAATATTATATTATTTAAATTAAATTTGTCAAATTCGTAAGGAAAATAAGGAAATTAGGAAGAAATGACCCATTTTATTAAGGAAATTACGGATTTGTAAAATTTTAAATTTGATATTCCCTCCTTCCTATTTGAATTAATTATTGTCTAAATTATGGTCTAAATTTGAATGTAAATTTTATTTAATTAACAATCATTAAGTTTTATTATAATTACGTTAGTTGACCCATTGACCCATTGACACACTGATTTCATTACAGTCATTTACTTTTAAGAATTAAAATACAATACCATTTTCACTCATTCACTTATTATTTAGCGGTTTCTCTAATAAAGACACCGCCCCCCTAAAGCCCAACATGCTTTGGCGAGTGCCCTTTATAGTGGAATCATCAAGAGTTTGGAAATGAAGTTTGATTTATCCCCTCTATTGGTGCATAAATGTCAGTAGTTCATATGTCTAGTGTCTGTAATCGAGTCTGTAATATTGTTTATGTATTTGTTTGTTCAAAGCGAAGTTGTTGACAAGTTCGCTTAGGCGAACTTGTTAACAAGTTCGCTTGGTTAACAAGTTCGCCTAGGCGAACTTGTTGAACAAGCGAAGTTATGGATAACTTCGCCTGAGGCGAAGTTGTCGTGTATTTATATAGGTTACGGATTACTGTTTAGAAAGTAGTTCGAGTTCGTGTAAATCAGTGAGTCAAGTGACGTGAGGTCGAGAGTCTGTAACTGTGATTATATCACGTGTTGAGTTATTAATATAACGTGAGTTTGTTCGTATCGTATTCGTGTGTTCATGTGTTTGTGTTCTACGTCCGTAACGATCTACACAGGGATTCCGCACCTGTGTATATCGGGATATCTCGTGTGATCCGTCCAGGGAACCTACACCCTCGTCAGAAAGCGGTGTTTGAATGTCTTCGGGCTCCTCGGGCTCAAGATTTCTTAAGTGTTCTCCCTATTGAAGGATTGGACCAACATATGTCGGCTTTGGAGTACCGGGCCATCCAGAAGTATCGGTTAATGATCCCTTTGTTTCCGGTAGATGAGCCGTGCCCGGTTTGCCGTAAGGTTTGTTTGGATTCTTTTGGCGAGCATGCGGTTCACTGCAAAGAGTTGCCTGGGTTTAAGTACAGGCATGATTTGGTGAGGGATGTTCTATGCGATGTTCTTAAACGAGCCGGAATTTCGGCTAAAAAGGAAGCCCCCGTAAACTTTCTTACGGATCCTCAAGAAGGAAGATCTACATTACGACCGGCCGGTATACTTGTTTTTGGGTGGGTAAGGGGAAAACACGCTTGTGTCGACCTCACAGGAGTGTCCCCTCTTGTTGGGATTAGGGACACTGGATTTGTAGCAGGCCAGGCAGCATTGAAGGCGGCATCGGGCAAGGTTGCTAAAACGAGAGAGCTTGTTTGGAGAATCAACACGTGTTTATCCCCTTCGCCTTTGACACTTTTGGTTTCTTAGCTCCGGATGCCGTGGACCTTTTGAATAGGGTTCAGAAAGTTGTGTATAGTAACGTATCAGCCCATAAGAATCAAAACTTTGTTTTTAGTCGGATTGGGTTTGTTATCCAAAAGGGGGTTGCGGCACAGCTTGTTGCCCGCTTACCTGCCACTTCATTGTAAATCATTTGGATGTTTCTATGAAATATAAAATGAGCCAATAAGCTTGTCAATATATTACAACAATTAGAAACTTTTTATTTTCACACCTTATATGAATTACAATACATATTATATAATTAGTAACCTACATTTTTACATTATGTAACATTGCATTTTACAGAACTACCATTTCATAAAATTCAAAAATTTGTAAATATATTATTTGTATTTCGAATTTAATTATGTAACATTGAATATTATTTGAAAATCCATTAATTACTATATCAATTATATTCCTTCTTACTGTAATTTTTTTGAAAATTTTTGAAATTTCCTAAATTTATGTTTCTAATAAGGAACATTTATACTTTCCTTCTATAATTTTCTCTACCCTAATTCATTTGGTATAAATATGTACATTTTATAGGCTAATTGTTACACCAAGGTATTTTTAGCAAAAACGAGTTGCTTTGTGCCAAGGTTTTTAGTTTTTGTTGTTTATATATCTTCCATTTTCATATTTCATTTTTGAGGCTTAAAATTGTTATTGTTATTTAATTTTAATTTTTTTTGTGTTTTTGTTAAATTTTACTAGCAAGATGGAGTCAACAAATATCATCATGTTGAACCAACTCGATGTTCTTAACAGTGAGTGTATCCTAAAGGTCCGTATTTTGAAACTTTGGCGGCTGAAGGACAACTCAAAGCCCGAGCAAGATTGGTCCATCGAAATGATTGTTAAAGACGAAATGATATTCTTAACACATTCATTAATTTACTATATTATTTATACAACTATTTACTAATCTTAATAATAATGTGGCAGGGCAACAGAATGCAAGCCTATGTAAGGAAGCCTTGCATTCCCAAACATGATGTTTGGCTTGCAGAGAATAAATCTTTGATTGTTCGGAAGGCCTCGCTCGGTGCAAATATGTCTACTTACAAATACATCGATTGCCCACACAAACTTTGTTTCGCAGCCGAGACGCATCTCTCTAATTCCTATGAATTTGAAGGCCACTTGTATGGGCTGAAATTTGTTACTTTTGATGACATAAAAGCCAAAAACTTTCCACATAACAGAACTATAGGTTATTTGTATTTATTTTACCACCTCATTTTGATTATTAAACATTTTGTGACTAACTTTAAACATAATAACCCTCATTATATGTTTACTTATTTATATATTTTATTTCTAGATGTCATCGGACATGTTACCAAGTTTTTTAATAATAAGAACTCATTCTTAAGGGAAGCTCAACATCAAAACCGAAGAACAATGGAGTTTTGTGATTTGAGGTATAATTATTATATTTTTTTTGATAATATTTTGTTATTATATATATGTAAAGGTTTGTACAAATCATAAAGTTGTAAAGGCTTGAACCATTCATGTTAAATTTAGGAAAGGATGACCCATTTGATTAAGGAAATGGTTTAATTACGGAATTTGTAAAATTGAATTAATTATTATCTATTCTTTGAATGTAATTAATTTGTAAATTTGAATTAATTATTGTATAAATTATGGTGTAAATTTGAATGTAAATTTTGAATTAATTAACAATCATTAAGTTTTACTATTATTACGGGTGTTGACCCGTTGACCCATTTACCAATTGACTACTGACTTAATTACAGTCATTAAGTTTTAACAATTATACAACGGATTTTGACCCATTAACTTATTCTAAATTAGCAGTTAATAATTTAAATATACAATTTTGACCCATTTTAGTATAATTTCGCAAATTATCAATTAATCACCTTTTTGATTATGGAATTATTTATTTACGGTAATTGTATATTTTAATTATAAGTTGTATATTTTAATTATAAGTTGTATATTATTTGAATAAGACCGTTCGTAGTGGCAGCTTTGCCACCAGCGTTTTGAAGGAAAACGCTGGGGATACGCCGCCCCCCTGCTTTTTGGGGAAAAAAATTTTCGAACGTTTGTCTATAACGCAGGTTTGGCACAAAAATTGATAATGGTATTCAGTTTTTGCCTTAACATATTACGTATATATTCTTTAAATAACAGAAATTATTTAAATGCATACCTTAATAATGCAGGTGGCCATGCTCAAGAAGAGATAACTGAGAACACAAGGATGAAGAAGAAGTGGGTTTGGTGGGGTTGGGTTTAAGAATTTTGCTATGTTGCCCTCTTCTAACCTTAATAATCAAGATTGGTCCCCAAACTTAAAATATAAAAATTGACAACTTATTATTATTGCATTTTTTAAAAATTTAATGTATTTTTTTATTTTAATGTAGTTTTTATTTTTAAATTGAATATACTTATTATTTTAATGTAGTTTTAAATTAAAAAAAAAAAGTGTAAAAGTGACTGGGCGCCACGTGGCGCATAATGCCTGGGGGTGGAGAGTTATGACTACAGCCTGTTTCTGTAAAAAATCATAACTCTGACTGGGCGCCACGTGGCGCATAATGTCTGGATGTGAAGAGTTATGACTACACATGGTCTAATGATTTGAATATTCGACTAAGCATTTAAATGTTTATTATAAATACAACTGTTGACCCATTTAATGCTTCTAAATTAAGAAAACATTGATATAAATATATTGTTTTGATTTATACTTTTTAATATTCAAATTCTAATTCATATTATTCTAATTGATAATACAGTTCAATTATATTTAAAATGTTTTAATGTTAATAAATCAAAACCGTTTTAGTTAGTTATTTTTTCACACCTTATATTAAGTTTAGAATTATTTAAATGCTGATATATACCGTAATTTTATATTTTATATATAACCTATTACATTATTTTCAATAATTTTATAATTTTCAATCAGGGTATTCATTATATAAATATATACCGTAAATTTGTATTTTAGATATAACCTATTATATTTGTTCAATCATTATATTTGATGGCATTCAAATACATATTTTTATATAATAGTAAATACATAAAGTTAATTTATATTTTTACGTTAGTAACTTTAGAGACTTTAATTCCCTATTTAAGTATAGTCTAAATTTAAATATAATATATAATTATTTTAGGAACATTACATTTAAGGTTTTCACCATTGTTCCCTAATTTATGAACTTTTCATTCAAAATTTAAAATTTTAAAAATTCATTAATCGTAATTACCTTATTTCGTCCTTATTTTAAGTTAATTGACTTTTCTTAAATTATTCTTTCTATACGAAATTCGTGTATAAATACTTAGCATTCACACGCTCATTCTTACACTATCCAAATTTCCTTAGCAACAACGATTTACTTTCTTTTTAAGGTATTTAAATTTTGTTCTTTTTATTTCCTCCCATTTTGTAATGTATTTTTTGGCTTAAAATTCATATTGTTCAGAAATCAACTTTTTGTTTTTTTTTTAATATTTTAACCACTAGGAAAATGGAGCCAAAAGACATCACCATCTTGAACCAATTCCGGTAAGAAAGATTAATTATTTTCCGGTAAGGTTTTATTTGATACTTTAGTGGCCGATTCTCATATTATTCATTATTTCATTAACAATTCTTTTTCTTTTCCCTTTTTTGTTAGTATTGATTTTAATTATTATATAATTTTCTTATAATCTTTTTATATCAAAATCAAATATTTAATGAAAATGTTGAACTATTACGGGTTTCTGGTAAGGTATTATGGAAAATACTATAATTCCCGATTCTCATATTATTCATTATTTCATTGTTCATTCATTTCTTTGTCATTTAAATTATTGGTTTTATTATTTTTATTATTTCTGTTACATCCATTTGGAATTAAATTTTTTTGTTATTGTTAATTATTCAGGTAATAGTCATTGCAATATCAATTTTTCCGGCTATTGGTAATTATTCCGGGTATACATTATAACAACAATTTTACATTTGTTCACATAATTCAAATATTCCATAATTGGTTATTTTTCTATTATTTTACAATAATTGTTATTGTATTTAATTATGATTATTCTGGTTAATAACTAAAGTTCCGTTTAGTTAGAATAATATATTATTTAACATTTATTTAATTTTATCATTTCAGCTTATGGTTCCCAACTTGAAATGCTAATGTCATGGATGGAGTATTTGTTGTAAAAATGTCTTACTTTTTGTACAAGATTAGATGTATATATTTTTATTATTCATGTATTTTTGTATTTTTCACAATTCATGTAATTTAATTGATTTTTATATAATTAATCTTATATTGTTGTTGCTCAAAGTGTATTTAGTAAATTTTCATGATTTTGAATCATTTTCAAAATCGTTTTAATATATTTCTCTGGTTATCATTATTGGTCAAATTCTATATAATATGTTTCCATATTTTTAATTTAAATTTAATATCATAGGCAATTAAATCACCAATGTCAACGAAATTTAACAAATTTGTATACTTTCCGATATTATCAAACTTTATATTTTAAAACTAGGTTATGTACTCGTGTCTTACACGGGTTGAACAACTTAAATTTTGTAAGTGATAACTTTTGATAAATAAAGTTGGGTAATACATAATTAAGTAAGTACGAAGTTAAATTATAACTATTATTCACAAACTTAAAAATAAATCATAAATCTCCAAATACTTTTTTCGATACAACATTAGACAATACACTAAAAATAGCATTATGAGAACATAAACGGTACAATCGAAACAATATGAACCAACCATCAATAGAAGAAAACGTTTGATTGGTTAAAGAATGTACAGTAAAGGATAATCAATAAGGTTTTGATCAACAAAATATGGATAGAAAGAAAGATATTACGGTTACAAGTGAAAAGAAAGTGAATCGGGTTCAATTAAAGATCCACGTGTTTTTAACATTGAACCTGTTGAATAATGAAAATGTTCAGTTTATAAAAATGTTTTATAAATAAACTTAACGTATTTTTAAAATATAAATTACGTTTTGTAAAAACAATTAGAGAAATCGTTAAACAAAAAATATATAAAAAGAACTTTAAAAAATATGTATAATTAATAGGAGATAGGGGCGGGAAGAAAGAATAATAATACATAAGAGATTGACATGTGACATGAGAAACCTTATATTTATTATATATTAAAGATATATAAATAGACACACACACACACATATATATATACACACACGCATACCTATTCTAATAAAAGAAAATAATTTGGACACATGTCACTTGGAAATTTATTTCTAGCCTAAATTTTCCGTTCAAACTATTTCCTATTTTTAATGAAAACATTTTTATGTCATTGTAATCAAAACATATCAATTCATCCTTCAATTAAATAACTATCTGCCTAAATTTCGTGGTTAAAAAATATGCGGGTATTTATGCTAATATAATCAAAATATTTATATACTTAATGAAATCGTATCTTCCTTTTTTATTAAATCAATTTATATACACTTTTAAGTGTAGGAGATGAATGTTGTAAAATTCAATAAACAATATTTGTAGATTTAAGATGATAAGGGCGAGAAGAAATTTTAAAGAATAACAATTTTGTTCTCACATATTCATTCAACCTTCATGGATACATGGGATTTCATTCATCTCTTTCGAAATCATATATATGTATATATTATAATTTTAAATAAATGTAGATGTCAAATTAAAAAACAACATCATTTTACATTAATTACAAGACATAGCATTGTTATTTTAATTCAAATACAAAAACATACAAAGACAATCAGAGATAAATGAAAATTCAAAACATGTTTATAAATTATACCAGTACAAATAACACATGTTAATTAAAACTTAATTAATACTCTAATGAAATCAACATAAAAATGTATTGTCTTATACACATTTTGAATAACTAATTTGACAACAAATATAAACAATATGTGTGTGTGTGTGTATAATTAATGAGTATCATAGTTTTTTATGATACTGGTTTTTGTAATCTTCAATTTCAGACAAATAATCATAGATAAACACACGACTAACAGAGGAGCCATAGAAATTTGAGACATAAACTTTCTTTATGAATGATCAAAAATATAATAAAAGTTAAAAATTATTATATGTGGTACGTAAACGTTTGAAAAATATGAAAAAGAAGTCCGTTTTAAGAATTAATGAAAAAGTAAAACGTTTAATTGTGTCATAAATGCCCTCCAAAATTGATTTTAAAGAGACGGCATAACTCATAACTAATAACTTAATTAGTGGTCAACATATATTTTAAAAGTTTAAAATTAAACGATTTACATACATAGAAAGTTAAATGGTTTTGAAGTTGGCAAAATATAGTATCACTAATTATGATTATATCATTTTGGTCAAATGGTAGTTAGTTATTATAATATTTGAAATCATTCTTAAAATACAAAAATCTCTTTAACAATATTATTAGTGTGAATTAAAATAAATTAGAGTTTAAATGATTTAATTTGACTTCCATAATTACCCGGATGTTTTGGAAAGCGTTAATAGTCAAAACCATTAGATTTATAACTATTTTGGAAATCATTAATATTTAAATAATTTGATTTTTGGTAATATGATCATAATATAATGTTAATTGTGTTAATAATAAACGGTTTTTGAATATATATCGAACAAATAATATGGAAAATGACAACAACTGATTTATTAAGTATAAAAATCTTTTAACTTTCGTTGAAATTGGTGAAATAATGTTTGCTTGTATTAAAAATAAATAATGATAATTAGTACATTCTTTAACAATCAATTTTATTATATATTTCTTGTTTTTCAATTTTATACATTAATTTTGACATTTATGTCTAATTAACAATTTGTCAAATATATAAGATTAAAAGTTTGTTGAGATTGAAGACATTAATATTGATAGTTGAGATTAGAAACTATAAAAAATATTTTAAATTTGTCAATTTCCGTATTTAATAGGATCTAAATTTGTTATTCTTAAGACTAAATTGATGGTCAAATTTTGTAACTTATTAAGGAATCTGAATTAATTTTCATAATCAACTGTATTAAATATTTTGTTAGAATTCAAAAATCAAAAAACTTTCCATTTTTTTTTGAAGTTGACTAATTAAATAATATATAGTTAAAATAAATAAAAGGTAAATGTAAAGTTTGATGAGATTGAAAACTATAAACATCTTTTAAAATTTTCAAATTGCGTATTTAATATAGTATAAATTTGTTATGCTTAATAGACGGTTATATTAATAAAATACATTTAATATTAATAAGAAATAGTATGTAGATAATATAAAATTTTAAGTAGAATTTGACCAATAATAAAAATCATGGAAATGTGGAAATAAATGAAAATCATGGAAACTTTATTATTGTATTTACGTAATTAAAATCATGAAAATATATTAAATTGGATTTGACAAAGATATTTTTTAACAAATGGTGAAATTCAAACTTTATAACGTATTTTTGTAAATTTCATATAAATGATGAGAATTTAATTTTGATATACACATATATATATATGATATTTGAATGGGGAAAATCAGTTTCTAAAATGTCATATTAAATGCGTATAAATCTAAAAATGTAAAATAAGATAATATTGGAAACTATAATAATGTTTTAAATTGCGTTGACATTGGTAAATTAATTGGACTTTCACCAACAACAATTTAATTCATTATCTTACTATAGATAATTTAATGTCTTATAGAATAATCAACTAAATTTCATTTTCGGATTACATAATAATTAATTGAATTACATAAATTGTGAAAAATAAATAAATATATGAAAACTAACAAAAATATACTTTAATATTGAACAAAAAAAAAAGCCATCTCATCAAACAATCCTCAATCCATGAAATTAATTAGCTATATCAATTTGGGGACAATAAAATTAAATATTAATATCACATAATTAATAAATTACAAATTATGGAAGATTTGAATCATGTGAAAAAAATGTAAAATTGATTAGAATTGGAAAATTTGAATCGCGTTACCGGAAAAACGAAATAGTGAAGCTCTCCATTGAATCTTCACTTTTGATATATAACGTAAAGAGATTATAAGAAAAAAATCATATAATTATTAATATAAATACAAATAAAAACATACAACAAAAATAATTGTAACTGAAATAAAACATCATGCTTGGGAATGCAAGACTTCCGTATATATGTTTGAATTCTATTACCCTGAAAAATTAATATTATGTAAAGCCCCGTTACCGGTAGCCCTACTTTCGTGTTGGATTTACTCATAATCGCAGTTCTAAATATCAGAGTTAATTAAAACATTCGCGGAATATAAAAGCTTTCATAAAACATTTCATAACAAAACACCTCTTGTCTTAAAACAACATCTTGTCTTTCAAAATAAACAAAACATTAAACTTAAACGTCTTGAGTCTTCCGATGCCAGCCTCTTATTCAGTGCCACGTGTCTCCTCAAGCGAGTTGCCTCATCCTACTCACCTGCGTGCATACTAAAAGTCAGCTACGCTGAGTGAGTTCTAGTTAATCACATAATCATACAATACCTTCTAACATTTCATACTTAACCTCTTAACTTTCTTACATACACACGTAAGTGCATATACTTTCATTCTTACCTTCATACTTCCTTTACATACATAATCATACGTTTTAAAGAGCCTTTCGCCCTATAACCTCACAGATATTATAAGGGTCTGGTCCCTAACATCACAGATATTATAAGGGTCTGGTCCCTAACATCACAGATATTATAAGGGTCTGGTCCCTAACATCACAGATATTATTAGGGTCTGGTCCCTAACATCATAGATATTATTAGGGTCTGGTCCCTAACATCACAGATATTATTAGGGTCTGGTCCCTTTGTTTCGTGTAACTGTACCGTACCTGTTCATGCATACTTTCCTTGACAATACGTGCAATCTCCGAAGAGCGTTCACGTACCATCATCATAACATACATACATTATGCATACATCATATATTCATACATACATCCTATCTTTCATCATACTTATCAATCATATCTTAACTACCACCTGACGGTACATGCAATATCCGAAGATCGTTCACGCACCGTCAAACAATCATCATACATAAATCATACAAGGCATACACTTACCACTTAAGATAAGTGTATTAACTATCACATCGAGTATGCACACAGCCCCGAAAACATAACAAGGAAGTGGGGCTAGAAACTCACCTCAATGCGGTTGCGTTCACCGTTTAGGGTTATCCCCTTCTTGAGCTGTGCACGACTAACTGTATAATAATTATACGTTTTAGTAAACTATCACTACACATATCGCCTTTCTAGTTTAGTTATTACCCTCAACAAACGGGGGTCCGGGGGCAGCGCCCCTGGCAGCGGGGTTCTAGGGGCGGCAGCCCCTAGCGGGGTCCAAGGGGCAGAGCCCCTGGTTGGGGTCGAGCTGCCAGGTCAGCTTGGAAAAATTTTATTTCCATTAACTGTCGTAACACATTTTTCATTAACATTTTGAATCGTTAATTAATTTGCTACTTAAAAGTTCAAGGGCCTAATTGTAATTAAATCATTCTTTTCTAAGTCCAAGGCCTATTCTGTCATTCTTTCAAAGTTCTGATTCGTTAAGATGCTCTTTAGCGAATTGGTGTTCATTCGTTACTTCAGTCCTTCATAACGAACTGGCTAATTTGTTACTTCATAACGAATTGGCCTTTTTAGCGAATTGGTCCATATTCGTTTGGTCTGCTTAACGAATTGGTCTTCTTGGCGAATTGGACCCTCATAGCGAACCAGTCCTCATAACGAATTAAACCTTATAACAACTGGTCGACATACGAATTGGACTTAACGAACTGAAGCTAGTTCGTCAGTCTTTCCTTAACGAATTAGTACACGAATCAAAGCTAGTTCGTTATATTCCCAGACGAATCAGCTAGCGAATCGCTTCTAATTCGTCAATTACTCCCTAGCGAACTAGGGTTAGGTCAGGGGATGCCAGAACATTCCCTGACACCCGTAACCTCGTATTAACTTTTCCGGCGCCGCCATTGCCGGAAAGCCGCCGGAAAAAGCGAACTCACCGGAAAAAACGAGTTTTTAACTCATTTTTTCGCCGTTTTTCTCCCTGTTCGATCCAGATCTGAGCTAGGGTGATCCCTAAGCTCATCATAGGTTCGGTTTATACCCGATTCCACCCGGATCTCGTGATTTAAACGGTTAAACGGTGTCGGCTCGCCGTTTCGCAACTATATCTAATGGGTTAAGCTCATACAATATAATACTATCATTACCTCGGGGGTTCTCGGTTTCCTTCTTGATATCTGTTTAGAGAGAGAGAACTAGAGAGAGAATCTTAAGTGTGTAACATCCTAAATTTTATAATATTAAATAAAGAAAGATTTCGTTGAATGGTCGGGCATTTAATAATATTAGCTAATATTAAACAAGAAATGATCATGGACTTGGATTCAATTGAGATAGATTAAGGGTAATGGGCCTTAGGTCCACGGGCTTTAAGGAGTATAAATACTCCCTTAAACCATCCTTAAACCCTAAATCTTCATTCTTCCATCCAAATCCCTACACATTCAAAAACACACACACCCCTACACCATAAACCTTCGGCCGAGAGTGAAGGTGAGATCCGAGCCACACAAGCATCGATTCTGGATATATTCTCGTGATACAAGATAGATTCGAGGCCTAACTTTCGTAACCAAGCTATACCGTAACCTTCAAACGCGTTAAAGGTATGTTCTCCATGTTAAAGTTTACGTTTTCATGAACGGTTAGTCTTGAGACTTAAACCCATAGTAGATCGGGCCTAAACTAGTATTAAAGTGGCAAACTTGATGTTAAAATGAACCTAACGAATCTGCGATTATGAGCGGCCCGTTAAAGAAAACCTTATTGAACGTTTTAAGCCTAAAGGTCCAAACTTTACGTGTTTTCGGGTCAAACCTTATCCAAAAACGACCATAGGAATGATCGCGGGTTAGTCAAATACCATACCCATGGATTTCTCGGTAAAACGATAAGGATTTTGGGGATTAAAGATGAACAGCGGCGGCTGCTGACAACTTCGCCTACAAGCGAACTTCGCCAGCAAGCAAGTTCGCTTGTAAGCAAGTTCGCCTAGCTGATAACTTCGCCTAAAACCAAGTTCACCTAGCTGATAACTTCGCCTAAGGCCAAGTTCGCCTAACTGATAACTTCGGCTAAGGCCAAGTTCGCCTAACTGATAACTTCGCCTGGTGATAAGTTCGCCCATGATAACTTCGCCTGGCATATGTTCGCCTAGGGTTAACTTCGCCGATCACTAACTTCGCCTATGCTTAAGTTCGCTTAATGTTAAGTTCGCTTATTTTTAAGTTCGCTTAATGATAAGTTCGCTGGAGTTAGCAAATGAGAAAATAAATTAAAAACCTAATGAAAAATGTGTTAAGACAGTTAATGGAAATAAAATTTTTCCAAGCTGACCTGGCAGCTCAACCCCAGCCAGGGGCTCTGCCCCTTGGACCCTGCTAGGGGCTTCCGCCCCTAGACCCCGTTGCCAGGGGCGCTGCCCCCGGACCCCCGTTCGTTGTGGGTTATAAAAAGATAGAAATACAACATGAGTAGTAGTAGTTAATTGATACATGTAAATATTATACAGTTAGCCGTGCACAGCTCAAGAAGGGAATAACGATTAACGGAGAGCGTAACAGGATTCAGGTGAGTTTCTAGCCCCACTTCTTTGTTATGTTTTCGGGGCTGTGTGCATACTCGATGTGATAGTTAATACACTTATCTTAAGTGGTAAGTGTATGCCCTGTATGATTTATGATGATTGCTTGACGGTGCGTGAACGATCTTCGGATATTGCATGAATCGTCAGGTGGTAGTATGAATATATGATGTATGCATAATGTATGTATGTTATGATGATGGTACGTGAACGCTCTTCGGAGATTGCACGTATTGTCAAGGAAAGTATGTATGAACAGGTACGGTACAGTTACACGAAATAAAGGGACCAGACCCTTATAATATCTGTGATGTTGGGGACCAGACCCTAATAATATCTGTGATGTTAGGGACCAGACCCTTATAATATCTGTGATGTTAGGGACCAGGCCCTTATAATATCTGTGATGTTGGGGACCAGACCCTAATAATATCTGTGATGTTAGGGACCAGACCTTTATAATATCTGTGATGTCAGGGACCAAACCCTTATAATATCTGTGAGGTTATAGGGCGAAAGGCTCTTTAAAACGTATGATTATGTATGTAAAGAAAGTATGAAGGTAAGAATGAAAGTATATGCACTTACGTGTGTATGAAAGAAAGTTAAGAGGTTAAGTATGAAATGTAAGAAGGTATTGTATGATTATGTGATTAACTAGAACTCACTCAGCGTAGCTGACTTTTAGTATGCATGCAGGTGAGTAGAATGAGGCAGGTAGCTTGAGGAGGACACATGGCAGAGTTGGACGAAGCTGGCATCTGAAGATTTTGCTATGATGTTTTATTTTAAAAGACTATGTTTTGTTTTTAAATGACTATGAATGCTCGATAAGACAAGAATTATGGTTATGGAATGTAATAGTTTGAATGTTTTTAATGTTCCGCGAATGTTTTAATTAACTCTGATATTTAGAACTGCGTTTATGAGTAAATCCAACACGAAAGTAGGGCTACCGGTAACGGGGCCTTACAAAGTGTGTGTTTTGGATGGTGTAAGGGATATGTGTAAATGAATTAAATGGAGGATTAAGGGTATATATATTTTTGATCATGGGCTTAAGCCCATGGTCTTTCCTTCATTCCTCCATAACCCAAGTCCATAACCCATATCCATTTACCCAACACAAGTCCATCTCGTATTCTATTTAACTAAACCGATAACGACCCGCTATAAAATAAACGAACTTTATTTTATTAATATAACCGAAAGTAGGATGTTAAATATTAACATTAGTAAAAAACTGTATGAATGATATAGAAAATTAATGAATGTGTAAGAATACCATTTCGTCTTGCAAACAGAGGATTCTACATCTCATCAAAACTAACAAATTTGAGTCCATACAAGTGACCTTCAAATTCGTAGGAATTTGAGAGATGTGTTTGGGCTGTGAAACAAATCTTTAATTAAAATATACAAATTCCGTAATTAAATAATTCCAACAATAAGACTTTTAAGCCAAAAAATACATAACAAAATGGGAGTATATAAACACAACAAAAATTAAAAACCTTACAAACAAAGATAATCGTTTTTGTTAAAGAATGTTTGATAGTGTAAGAATTACTGTATGAATGTTAAGTATTTATAGAGATTGAATTTTGGGAGAGTGGATTATAGAATGAATGTGTATAGTGAGTTAATTAGAAAACAAAAATTAGGGAATATTAATCAAGCTAAAATAAGGACGAAAAGTAGGGAATTAGTATTAATTATTTTTTAAAATTTGAATTACTAAAATGTAATGTTCCTAAATTAGATTATAAGTATAAATAATAATATTCATATCAATTAAATTCATATCAATTAAATCTAAACTATATTTAAATACGGATTAAACTAATAATGTAGAAATATAAATTACTATTTTATGTATTTACAATAATATAATTAATCATCAAATATAATAGGGTATATCTAAAATATAAAATTATGGTATATCTAAATTATAAAATTATAATAAGGTATGATATATTTATATACTGAATCATATGATTGAAAGTTAGAAAATTACTTTATATAATATGATTGTAATCAGCATTTTCATAATTAAGTACTTAATATAATGTGTGGACAAATAAGTTACTAATTTGGTTTTTATTATTTAACATTAACAAAATTTAAATAGAATTGAACAGTAATTATCAATTAGAATATTTAAAATTAAAATCAACACCATATATTTAAATCAATTTTTGATGAATTTAGAATCATTCATTGGGCCAAAATTGGTATTTATAGTAAACATTAAGGATGCTTAATCAAATGATATACCACCTTTAATTAAAATATAAAAATTCCTAATTAAATAATTCCGTAATTGCTATTATGAATAATTATTCTCGGTGAACATTTTCATCTTATAGTAAGCTTTATGGATGCTTAGTCAAATAGTTAATCAAATAATAATTAATAATTAATTAGAATATAGAAATTCCATAATTAAATATTTCCTTTTGTTAGGTTATTAAAAGGTTTAAAATTTAAATTTTCATAACGGTATATATGACGAAATTCACATTTGTGGATAGTTTTTATTATTTTATTTCTAAAGGTTTGCTTAAAGATATTTATAATTATTTGAAGATAAATGTTAAATAGTAAGTACCTCGCCCAAATAAATGAGTATTTCACCCGTGATACAATAAATTGATAAATCTTGATAAATTTAGTAGTGATAATTTCGTAAATATCATTAATTGCGTAGAAATTCCCCAAAATGAATTTAATTAGCCGGAGTCAGAATTATGAATTCTAATTATTAACTTGAAAGATAATTACAAAAGATTCAAGATTAAAATTAAATTAAATATGAAAGAGAATCATTAAAGAGTATTTATTGTATCTTATTTAATATATTTTTGATTTATTTTATTAAGATGGAAATTAGACAAGTGATTGATATACATGGAAGGTTTAATCAACAACCAATAGGAAGAGAGGAAATGGACTTAAAGCTTATTGCTTTAATAGACAAGTGATTGATATACATGGAAGGTTTAATCAACAACCAATAGGAAGAGAGGAAATGGACTTAAAGCTTATTGCTTTAATAGTATAGTTAGATAATACACATTTATGTGCTTATCTAAACTCATTTCCAAAGAAACTGTAAAAAGAAAGCTATGTTTCCATTTGAATTAAATTATATTTGTTATTGTTAATTATTCAGGTTATAGTAATTGCAAATATCAATTTTTCCGGCTATTGGTAATTATTCCGGCTATACATTATAACAACAATTTTACATTTGTTCACATAATTCAAAATATTTCATAATTGTTAATTTTTTACTATTATTTTACATTAATTGTTATTGTATTTAATTATGATTATTCCGGTTAATAACTAAAGTTCCGTTTAGTTAGAATAATATATTATTTAACATTTATTTAATTTTATCATTTCACCTTATGGCTCCCAACTAAAAATTGCTAACGTCATGGATGGAGTATTTGTTGTAAAAATGTCTTACTTTTTGTACAAGATTAGATGTATATATTTTTATTATTCATGTATTTTTGTATTTTTCACAATTCATGTAATTTAATTGATTTTTATATAATTAATCTTATATTGTTGTTGGTCAAAGTGTATTTAATAAATTTCCATGATTTTGAATCATTTTCAAAATCGTTTTAATATATTTCTCTATTTATCATTATTGGTCAAATTCTATTTAATATGTTTCCATATTTTTAATTTAAATTTAATATCATAGGTAATTAAATCACAAATGTCAACGAAATTTAACAAATTTGTATACTTTCCAATATTATCAAACTATATATTTTAAAATAATACACATTTATGTGCTTATCTAAACTCATTTCCAAAGAATACTGTAAAAAGAAAGCTATGTTTCTATAATATATTAAACTATTCTCTAGTCAAGGTCATTTTGCAATTTGATTTTGTATTATCAATATATCATATGTTGGAGACACTTGTCTTCGTAGATATAAAGATTATTAATATAGATCAATAACTAAAACCAATAATTTAAGATTTATACATACTGTTGGGCTCAATGAGAACTACTATATATTTACGAACCACTAAAAATTATTTAGCTCACCTTTTGTATGTATTAAAAGATTAATACATTATTAGTATCTTACTAATTGAAAATAAAATGCGTCACTATATCAAATGGTTTTCACATCCGGACTGTTATTAGCAGCCATATGGATATGTAGTTAGGCATGCCAAAATGTATTGCTGTGCAAGTTCTTGTTAAGATTTAGAACATGTTTAAGTTAATATGGGTTATTAGCATCTTGAGTTCAAGTCATAACAAGTTCAAGTCAAGATTCGAGTGTATACAAGTTATGACTCTATGAATCGTTAACAAGTCATATAAGTCAATTGATGTTTTCTAAGTGTTCAATTATTAGCTATTAAAAAAAACCAATTTATTCATTTTTATATTAATCTTTGACAACACTGAAATACTACAAATTAAAGTATAAACCTTGTATACAAGGAAGTATTTAGGGAGTTGTAAATGCTAAATTTATGATACTTTTGTTAAATAAATAGTTAAATTGTATAGACTTTTTTCGTGATTATTTTAAATTACACTTCAAGTAGTTCTTCCTACATCTTGTCAAAGTGAAACGTACTTAAACTATAAAAAAACACGAGGCTCACAGTTGGATGTCAATCCTTACATGTTGAAGAGATAAAATAATTTGCGAATTAACTATTGGATATAGGTGAAGGGAATGTTGGGGGGTCCAAATGATGACGAATGAATGTACAAATTCCCGATGATATTTTAATTAACAATTCATTATATCCAGTATATGATTTAATAGACTTTGTATATCATTCGATTTTAGACAAGTTCAATGAACTTACTTTCAAGAACGAACAATATTGTCGATTAAAATTATATATGTTTATTAGACGATTTCTATATTTTCACCTGTGGCGTCCATGAGTTAATAACCTAGTAAGTAATAAAGTAAATGATATCTTTTAATTATGATAGAGCATGCACACCTATACTATTATGGTTGCCTCCCATAAATGGCTATGTGAAACATGTGTCTAGTTTGCCACCACGCACTTCAACATAAGATATTCCATAGAATCATGGTCCAACAACCTAGAACGATTTGAACTAATTGAATAAGACTCAAAATAGCATTTGAATTAACTGAATGGAGATTAGTGATTTGTAAGGAATTTCACGAGCTTCACCATCTAGACCAAACACTTCTACAGTTCTACGCGAATTGTGCATTATGAGCCTTTGCTAATGTGTAAACTACTAAACTAGATTCTTTGATCGCTGATATTGATTCCACTGCAAACGACTTATCCCGTTTATAACGATATGTGATAACTGTTATATCAGTCGGTCGAATCATGATTCAGTTAGAAGCTCGGGTGCATCATCACAACAATTATAAGTTGGAATAAGGGTCATCTTCACATCATTCTATTACCCCGGCAAAAAAGAGGTGGTTGGTAATCATGTCAGCTTTCGTGTTATTCGAATCGAGTTATTAATATTTGAAAAATTTTTAAATGGAATTCTATTAAAACAAAAAAAACGGGTTGAATAGGATTATTCGAATACACGTGTTCTAGAATAAAACGATTAAAAAACAAAACAAAAATAATAACAAAAGGTCAGAAATTCTAAATTATGAAAAAATAGCAGAATCTCTTTTCTTAAAGCTTACTTGAACATAATACTTGACAATTCTTTTTTTGAAAACTATCTTTAAGGCCCATGTCTTGAATAATTGAAGCCCAGCCCACTAACTCTATTATACTGTCAAAATTTGAATTTGACATTCGATTTTGATTAGAAGCCTATTCAAATACTAAAGAGTTGAATTCAATCATCAATTCATTCGATTAGGATTTTTGACATCAATTCAAATAATAAACACCCATAGTCCAGAATCACTCCTATACTCACATATGATATATTGTACATTTGTACCCATGAGCAGCACTTGAAGAATGATTACCAGACTGAAAAGCGATCTTGTTGCGCGATCACAACACTTGAACCTCATATCTAACCGTCTTTCCGTTGAGGATGCACATCACCGTTGAGGGAAAAAAACCACTCATTTTCATGTTATTGATTACAGAGAGAAGGTAGTCTTTGTCACTTCGTGATAATTTTCTAGTTATGAATAAGCTATTTACAAGATTATAATAAGAATTATACGGACTCTAATCAAATCGTATTTCTCAACTATATCAAAGACTGTTGTAATAAATCTAACTAATATATTGTTTGTTTCTAGTATTTAAATAAAATCATGTTACATTCTATCAAAGTATCAATAACGACTACAATTTTTATATATTTTTTCGTTGGAAATTATATATTCCTTGTAATTGTATCTTGTTCATTTATATTAAACACTAGCTTTAAAAACCAGTGTATTACACGGGATAAATTAATGTATAAATTACCATGAATAATTTAATATAAATAAAAAAAAGATAACTAAGCCTCTTTATATTATGTAAAAAATGTATTACAAATATAGTTGTATTATATCATCAAATATATTTGACTTTTAAATCGAGAATGAGTTGTTCTACAATCCGTATACGATAATGAAGCAATGCCACTGAAGGAAAATTTAAAACAATGAGGTCTTTCGATGTGAAAGATATAGCTAAAGTATTTCATAAATTTTCAATATTTAATAAACAAGGTTTGTTGTAGATTTTGAATTTCATCAAGTATGTTGTGAAATATATTCTAACAATGTATATTAGTATAATATGTAAATATTTATTTGTATAAAAATGTATAGATATAATACAAATAGAGTTTAAATAAAAGTGAATAATTTAATTAGATATAATATAAATAGAGTGTAAAAGGAAAGTGAATAATTTTTTATATTTGCCATATATAAGTTTTGGAGGAAAAAAAATTGTAAAAATTAACCACAAACTGACACGTATCACAATTATTTTACTTTATTAGAATAAGTAGATTAATCAATGTTGTGAAAACATCATAAATACATTATTGGTAAAAGTGTTGTAAGCATGAAGCCATGAAGGTAAGTAAATAGAAATATAATAATAATAATAATATTAGTTGTTGTCTTTCTTTTACCATAAAGCACGTAAAGAGAGAGGAATGCAGGCAAGCACAAAGGGCCGGGGTTTTCACGGCGTTCTGTTTTCGATACATGTATCTTCTTCTTTTTTCATGTTTGTCAGTTTTTTATGTTTAAGCTTGCACAACAAACAGTGTCAAGGATATTATATGATCTTGTATCTTTGGTCAGTTAGGTGTCATGGTTAAAAGTATACATTTCATATGCTTGCCTGTTCACAACATGGGCTGTACTACACGTCTGTATTTATTATATCAAACTTTAAATTACTTTCTTAAGTGCCAAGACCGAATAGCCTTTTTTTTTATACTTGGTTAACCAAATTTAACCATAATAAAGCTAACTGATTAACGGAAAACCAATTGGTTAATTTAGTTGAGGCTATTAACCCGACATCAAAGGGCGCTAAAGAAGAGGCGGCATCGGTCACCGACTCTAATTTGTTTTTTTCTTTTATATATTTATTTTAATAGTAACCAAATTACCAATCATTTAGTTCCATTTTACCAACATTTGCATATTTAACCCCACCATAACACATGTTTTTTAATGTAATGTGCGAAAGCCCGTTTGCTACCACATCACACATGTGTCGAGATTTGCAAACTGAAGCCTATGTTAATAAGTACCCAAACCCATGACCTTACCCGACCCACAGAACACACATGTACAACTCGTATGACCGCTCCAAGAATCGTAAAAAAAATTTAGGCCGGATGAAAAAACAGGGCCTTAAATAAAAAGGGTTTTTTAATGGCTTCAACAATAAATTTGTAAATGAGCTTACGCAGTTATGACTTGAGTTGTTTAAAAAACTATAAAAATGGGCTTAAATAAGTTAAGTAATTGGGTTTAAACCAATGTTTTTAGACCCGGTCCGGACGTCGACACGGGCGCCTTACCGGGTCAAAGGTCGGACCTACCCGGGAGGGCGGACCGGTGTTTGACTCAGATGACGTCATAAATAATTTATATATATATATATATATATATATATATATATATATATATTTACATATATATATATAATTCATATACATATAAAAAATAAAAATAACCAAAAATAATAATAATAACAAACTTTAATGTTTATTTAAGTTTTATACATTTTTTTTAATATATATGATTTATGTTGGATCAATAGAGGCATCAATAAAGCTTGGTTGGTTGGCTCATTGGTAATTACTAAAACTTCTATCTCCGAAATGACCCAAGTTCGAATCCCGGCATGCACATTTCATTTTGGATTTAATAAAAAAATAGGTTTTACCGGTTCACCTGCTGGGTCAACCGGTCCGAGCCGACCGCCCACCCACAAAATTGGCCGGGTTTTTCAAAATGGCCCAAATACACTGACCTGACCCGGTATAGGGATCGAGTCCCGGTCCGACCGACCGGGCCGGGTTTCAAAACTCTGGTTTAAACATATAGAATGCATACTTTTTAAAAAAATACATACATATAAATAAAATTTTAAAAAGAAAAAATATGGGCCTACCAGGGTGATCAGGTCGGGGACACTCAACCCCCCCCCCCCCCCCCCCCCTCATATCGACCCTGACTACTCTCGCATATTGGAGTGGAAACAAAATGTTTTTGGATGACAGAAAATAACCAGTCACAAGCAAGAAGCTTGAGAAAACAGTACATGTGAAAACAATTACACTATGTACGTTGCTTTTCATCCCCATGAAAGTGGAGTAAATGTTGTTTTAATGGGTGAACAATAACATACATAGTGTGATTGATTTTCGCTTAAATAAGCGAGCAATCCATGTCGGTTCTTGTGGGTTGGATCGGTCTAAGGGCAGGGTACGTATCAATTTCAGCACCATTAAAATGTTCCCGTCCTCGTGGGTGGAATTGAATAAGTTGTTAGTGATGCACGGTGGCGGTCGCCATTCGATTTGTTTGGTGCCATTTGGAGAGTCTTAAGCAACACGGCGGGTTTCGGGCTGCACATTTGATCGTGTAGAAAACTATAAGAGTTGAATAGTTTTTTCTTATATAAATGTTAGATCAGTTTTAGTGAGCTAATGACTTTGTTAAACTCTTTTCATAAGTTATAAAAATATTCACAAGTAAATAAAGAGTTCAAATGTTAGAGATGACATGAACGGATTTATAGAGGTTCAAGTGAATGTTTACTAATTCACTCTACGTCCTCAACACAATCCACCGATTGAGAGTTTTCTTCACTAGACGCCTCCCTAAAATGATAGGGATCACCAATACAAATGTCTCACTCTTTAAAGGAAGTGGTCATCTTCTTCATCAAGCACACAAAGTACTTAGTTTTACAATTCTTCTTAATCTCACTATGTCAAGTCTAATTAACTCTATATCAATATAGAGTTCCCAGCCCAATACAAAACACCATTATATCAAGATAGTATGTTCCCTCTCAAATCATCAACAATACGATGAATCCTCAATTGTCAAAACACTAGAACAATCTCTAGTGTTGACCACTTAAAATGTATGTAAGATGGTTGAATGATAGCTTAGAAAGGCTCTTCTTCGTGTGACAAATAGTGATTATGTACTTAGTAAATATATCATATGTGCGGGTTGTTTTAGCGGGAGACTTTTGTTTAAAAATATAATATTTATTTATAAAAATTTTCGGATATTAAATAGCCGAGTATTTGAAAAATGTTTCGCCTATTTATAAATATTTGTTTACGAATACCCAAATAGTTAAGCTGCATAAAGACTTACAGTGTCCAGAAATCGGATGCATACCATCAATACTAGATTTGAAATTATAAAACCATACACCATTGCAGTGTTAACCATAAACCAGATACTATTTATTTAGAATTTTTGTTTTTGGAGATCAAACAGACATAGCTTGAGTATGACAGGCTATTACATTTCTGCCTTCATTACCGAAACTTTTGGAAGAGACTAACACCTCTTTCAATTTGGCAGTTATTTATGTTTATATCACATACTTTACCTTAACAGTTTGTTTAAGTCCTATCAATGCGCCAATGCAATTAAGTACTCAGTCTTTTAAGCTTATTTCTTTCTGGATATGGGACTAGATGATCAATGTACTATCATTTTCTCTTTTTTGCTTCAAAACTCATTTTTTAGGAGCATTTAAAATTCAGCCGCCCCAGTCACATTCAGTCTATAGATAAAGGGTTGTCCTATAAATCTACAAGTAGATATCAGGACCAAACATATAAATATGTTCTACAAACTCAAATAACCGACATAATTTTCAGAGAAAGAATTAAATAAAAACACACAACAGTCGCCCCTATTACTTTTCATTTTCAGGTAAATGGCTATCCCGAATATCTAAAAGTAAATATCATGACCAAACATATACAAGTATATGCCATTTAAATTTGAGTATCTGGCATAATGTTAAGCGAAAGAGTGTAAAAATCTTTTCGAAAATTTTGAAATATTTGAATGTTTTTTATTTTTCTCTATACAAAATGAAATCACAATATTTTTGTATTTTCAAATTTTTAATGCTTTTGGATTTTCTATGTACATATATAAAATCACAATATTTTTGTATTTTTCTATTTTCTCCCCCAAAACCCAAAACTATAAAATAATGAAATCAAAATAAACAAAACAAAATAAAATTGATTATCCGAGCTTAAGGATATAAGCAAGAGCTTTTAATCCGTTTAAACCAAGCAAAAAGTTAAAGCGAGATTTATCAAAAGCTTTGGTAAACAGATCAGCTTTCTAAAAATCCGTGTGCTTTCAAGATCAATTAAATTATTTTCAAAACACGGATAAAATGATATCGAATTTCGATATGCTTCGTCTTAGAGTGGTGCACGAGGTTCTTGGTGATACTAATAGTAGCAGAGTTATCAATAAAAATGGTGGTAGTAATAAACTTTAAACCGTAATCCCGCAAGTGTTGCTGAATCCAAAGAACCTGTGAAGAGCAACTCGAGGCTGCCAAATACTCTTCTTTTGCGGTTGAAGTGGAGGCCGTTGTCTGCTTCTTACATTGCCAGGACACAAGCCGACTTCCTAGAAATTGACAACCCGCTGTAGAAGATTTGAAATTGATCTTGCATCCTTCATAATCATAATTGGAAAACGCAGTGAGTTCAAAGCTATCATCCTTGGGATACCATAACTCGGTGTCACGATTACCCCTCAGATAGTGAAGTATACGTTTAACCGCCGCCAGATGAGTCACTCGGGGACTCGATTGGTACCTGGCACATAAACAAACAGCAAACATGATATCAGGACGAGAAGCAGTTAAATACATTAAAGAACCAATCATTGCTAGGTCTAGGTTTGGATCAACGGTATCCTCCAATTCGTCCGGTGACAAATTGTGACCCATGGGAAGAGGCGTCGAAGAGATTTTTCCAGCAGTTATCTTGAATCGACTCAAGACATCATTCACATATTTTGTTTGATGAATAAAAATTCCAGTGTCAGACTGATGAACCTGCAACCCTAAGAAGAAATTCATCTCCCCCATCGAGCTCATTTCAAATTTCGTCTGCATCGACTTCTCAAACTCCTTACACAGCTTGTCATTTGTAGAACCAAATATGATGTCATCGACATATATCTGGACGAGGAGCAAATCATCACCAACATTCTTATAAAAGAGAGTACAGTCCACAGTTTCTCGTTTGAATCCATTATCGGTTAGATGGTCAGCAAGTGTGTCGTACCAAGCTCTTGGGGCTTGGTGTAGACCATAAAGAGCCTTGTTTAATCGGTAAACACGGTCTGGATAATCTGGATCTTCAAAATCAGGAGGCTGCAACACAAACACCTCTTCCTGAAGTTCCCCATTGAGAAATGCACTCTTGACCTCCATTTGATAAACTTTAATATTTTTGAAAGTTGCATAGGCAAAAAATATTCGTATAGCCTCCAATCGAGCAACTTGAGCATATACTTCCGTATTGTCAATGCCTTCTTGCTGATGAAACCCTTGCACAACCAAACGTGCTTTATTTCTGACGATAACTCCACGATCATCCTTCTTGTATTTAAATACCCATTTTGTTGGTATAGGTTTTTTTGAACTCTAACAAGCTTGTCAATGAGATCCCAGGCACCCAGTCGACTAAACTATTGCAGTTCTTCTTGCATTTCCTCTACCCACGAAGAATCTTCAAGCGCCATACGAACACTCGTTGGTTCCATTTGTGACAGAAAGCAAGTGTATTTTGCGAGATTCATGATTCCCGATGAATGCATATCAGCATACGCACACAATACATTAATATCACTTGAACTAGAAATCTGATGGCGTGTTTGTACACCAAGATCAAGATCACCAATGATGTTGTCCTGAGGATGATACGTGTGAATTCTATGTGACGGATTCTCTGGCACAACAACATTATCAGTTAAATTAGTCAGATTCTCTTCAGAATTATGAGACGATTCACCATTCTCATGAATTTCAGGAAATGGAAATGAATAGGAATCAACAAAATGACCATCATCTGACGAAATAGAAATAACATCAGATGTATCAGGTAGATCATCTTTGTGTAACATCAACAAAAGTAGAATTTGAAGATCTTGGTGTGGAAAACAATTGATCTTCTAAACCAAGTCTTCATCAGGTTGATCAACTATGGGAGTAAATGAATTAAATAAACACTCATAATCAAACATCCAATCAGAACCCTTGCCAGGAGGTGGTGTGGTGCATCGTTGACAATCAACATGGTACCACTCTTCAACACAACCCGAAGTAAAATTGAACACACGCTTCTTAGGTGACGCATAACCCAAGAAATATCCTTCAATAGATTTTTCTTCGAATTTTCCCGCATCTTTCTTCAACATAGTACAAGGACACCTGAATGGTTCTAGAAACTTTAAATTTGGTTTACGATTGTTCAAAAGCTCATAACTTGTCTTTTGGAGCTTCTTCGCAGTCAAAACTCGATTGAGCGTATAGCAAGCAGTATTCACCGCCTCATTCCAAAATTGGACACGAAGCTTGAATCTGCTAGCATTGTTCTTGCAGCTTCAATCAGTGTTTGATTCTTCATTTCAGCAACACCGTTCTGTTGAAGTAAATAAGGAGCACTATATTCTCGATGAATTCACTTTTGAATACAAAAGAAATCTAATACATTGTTTTTAAACTCCGTACCTTTATCACTTCAAATACGTCTCACCTTTTGTTTGTACAGTTATTCGATCTTTGTGATTAGATTTTGTACAAGAACCGGTGTCTGATCTTTAGAACTCATAAATAGCACCCATGAATATACTGAATAGTCATCAGTGACAACTAGACAGTACCAGTCTCCAGCAATACTCACACGATTCACAGGACCAAACAAATCCATATGAAGTCGTTCCAGACGATTATCAATGGAATTTATTAACTTAGATGGGTGTGACATCTTTTTCTATTTACCCTTTTTGCATGCAACACAGTGATCGGTCAGCTTGTAGTGTTTCAGGGAACCCCATCAACCAAGTCATTTTCCATAAGATAATTCATCTTTCTGACATGAATGTGACCCATACGCATATGCCACAGAATCGAGTCATTCTCAGTTGCTTTTGAGACAAAACACGTTTCAACAGAAGTAGTTACCTTATAAGTCATGTTTAAGACATAAATATTAGATCGAGGTGATCTCATAACCACCATATCCTCAGGAATAACAAAACCCGGTTTAAGTATGATGCACTTCTTGTCATTAAATAACGTGGTATACTTTTTATCACAAATCTGAGAAACACTCAACAGATTGTGATCCACTTTATCACAATAATTAACTTTTTCAAATGTAATACTACCATTTGAAACTTCTTCCTCTTTTGTAATCATTCCTCCCGAATTACCCGCAAAACCTGCATACCATCCTTGAATATTCTTAACATTTGTTAAAAGGATGATGTTGCCGGTAATATGACGAGAGCATCCACTATCCATAATCCAGCTTTCACCAGATATAGTCTTGGATAAACTCTGCACATATAGGTGAGATGATTAGTTCAAAAAGGCAGCCCAGGCCTCAGTCTTGGGCACCTCTTTAGTTTCACTTGAAGCGTTAATTTTGACAGAATCCAAATGTAGGTTAGCTGCTTGTGAATAAGTCATAGGTCTTTTCTACTTTCGTCTCAAATATGGAGCTTGAACTACATTTGTATTCACAATCTTACAAATTGGTTCCGTAGGAACAAATTTGGGTTTCAAATTACTCGTGCTCTTATCAACATGAATCACCTTGCGCGGATTCATAGTTGAAAACATGATGCGTGTCTCATCATCACAAGACATGGGTCTTTTAAGAATTTCTTTAATCAAAGGAACGGGTTTGGCTTGTTCCTTGATAAACGGATGAAGATTTTGAGATTTCTTCAATCCACAATTTCTTACAACATGACCTTGTTCACCACATAGAAAACATGTTTTCATGTCAACACGCTCACGTTATGGTTTAGTAGAAACTTTAGCAATAGAAGATTGATGAAACACACCAGGAGTAGGTCCTTTGTTCAAATCATCAAACGTAACAGATTTCTTTTTTCATGTAAAAATCAAGATTTGAACAGTTAGAAAAACTCTGTAAAATGTCAATTCAAGTTGACTTAACAAATAGAACTTTCTTAGCAGATTTTAAAAATTATTTGGCTTTGACCAAAGGATCTATTGTGTTTGATGTTTTGGAATTAACAAATGCATGTTCAAGATCTTGTATCTTGGAAGTTTCATTTTGAAAGACGTTTTCTATCAATTCGTGTTTGATAAGATTAAGTGGAATGTCTTTTCAGTGAATACTTTGCTAATACCATTCAATTTAAACACTCGACCATTGTTTGTCTTCAAAGGAACAGGATTGATGAAACACATCGAATCCTCATCAGAAATCTTAGGTTTTTCAGAATTTTTAACCTTAACCTTAGCAGATTTTTCCTTTATCACTTTAGATGTATTTGAACCATACACAGCTTCCTCAAATTCATGAGGTTCACACAAAATGTGATTTTAACGGAGAATGTTCTGGTTTTTGTGCACAATTTCAGGTTCAATTACATCCTCAATGATTACTTTATCATCATTTTTAACCAGTTTAGGTTTTTCCTCAATGATGACTGGTTCTGAAACAATTTCTTCATTTCCCGCAAACGGATTTGAAGAATAGTCATCATAAAATGGTGGAGGAACTTCAACAAAACCCAAACCATTCTTTGAGCATTTTTGTTTACCAGATACTCCAATGATTTCATTTAACAAAACTGAAGAATTTCGAAACTTTTCTAATTTACTTTTTAAATCAAGAACCTTATTTTCAAGTTCAGTTATCTTAGTTCTATGTTTGAGAATCTCTGGAAATTGTTTATCATTAATGGTCATTTTCACTGATAATTCTGCTTTCAAATCATGATTACTTATAGACAAACCCTCAATTTTCTCCCTAGCTCTCATTTGTGATCCTAGTGATTGTCTATATGTATCATTGATTGAAGCAAGTTCCTTCATTAGTGAATCATTATGAGCATTAAGTAAATCAGTTCTAGGTATAACAATTTCACACTCTAAGCATATCACATTTTCAGATAATTTAACAGAAGAAGGACTACCCTCGTCAATTTTTGCCATGCACACAAAATAAGTTGGTTGCATATTGCAAGAATCATCTGAATCCGATTATGTCTCATTGTCAGAGGACAATTCGTTTCCACTAGCATCTTGAAAACTTTCAGTCTGCTCGAACATAGCCAGATTTGCTTGATTATCATTACACAACAATCTTTGAGTCCAGTCAGTTCCTTCAGCAGTGAGAAGAGCTTGTGACCCTGAAGCTTTAGACGAACTACCTCCATAAGTCTTTTCAGGAGAATCATTGACCTTCTTACTAGAATATGTGTCTTGATTTCGAAGACCATTATACTCCTTCTTTGGCTTATCACATTCCTTGGCAAAATGACCAAACTCTTGGCAATTGTAACATTTTACCTTTAATTTATCAAAACCAACTCATTTGTTCATAGGTGGTAAGTCTTTACCAGTTCGTTGCATAAACTTCTTCACCTTTCTGACAATCATGGCCATATTCTATTTGAGATCCATTAAATCTAGATCATCAGGATCAATCTGATCATAATCTTCATTAGTCAATTTAGTTGTAGCAATCTTGCTACCCACCAAGTTTTCATATGAGGTCATGAAAGCACTAAGGAAAGCAAAATTTTGTTCAGCTTCCTTCATGTTAACACTAGGTGGTGCAATGAAGCTATTAGAAGTAGTTGATCCCCCATAATTATCATTAAACCCAGAAGCTATGAAACATACATTAGGATCACTATAGGAAGATTATCCCTCTTCTGAAGTTTGAGTGAGAAATGCAGTAATTAGAGTTACATAACTACTCAAAGGCAAACAACCTCCATACAATGTCGGGTCTTGAGTTTCTTTTGATGACTTTTGACATTTTAAGTCATATTCTCTATCTTCAATATTTTGCATGAATTCCATTACTGTGAGTTATTCATTCTTAAAGAAACTATTCTCTTTAAGTACCATGAGAAACATTGAGTAAGAACTTGGAAGAGCATTTTTCATAGTATCAATTTTATCAGACTCACTTGGTTCCATTTTTAAGTTATTCATCTCAGCAATAAGATGATTGAATCTTGTGAGAATTTCTTCCACATTTTCTCCTTTCAATAAGTTAAAATTTCAAAATTAAAACTTTAACATCACTTTTTTAATCTCTTCAGTATTACCCATACTTCTCATTCTGATATGTTGAAACACGTATGCACAAATTTTAATACTTCCCACTTGGTGAAAAATATTGTCAGGTAATGCCATAGTCAAGGTGGAATATGCCTTAGTCTCAATATCTAAAGCGTTATTCTCTTCTTGAGAGTATTAAGTAAATGCTTTCAGTGTAAAACCAGTAGTCTCATTACCAACCATAGGCACAAACCCTAAATGTGCTCTGAAACATGGTTCTCATTTAACAAAATCACTAAATTTCATCAAACGTGGACATTTCGAATGAGATCCAATTTCAGCATCGAGATGTAGCATTTGCTGCATCAACACATTCTGATAAGCCAATGCATAATAATCAGCCATCTTAAACAAATAAAAGTTTAAACTTTAACAAACTTAAGGACTTAAAATGAAAATTCAGTAATGAATGGGAATACGAATAAAGATGATTGATGAAGAATGATGAACAGTAGCGAATGACAAATCAACATTGACGAATGATGAGTACGGATAGACTTTAACGAATGACTGGTAAATGAGTGAACGAATAAAGTAGCGAATGGTTAACGAATGAGGTAACAAATGATTAATGAAGGGTTGACGAATGGTAGGCTAATGAATGAGAGCGAATGATCTTTTAATAACGAATAGCTAATAACGAATCAGCTACATTAATGAATGATTTTGTTATACTTTAATAGCTAATGAACAATACCCATGTAAAGAATGATCAAGTTCAACATAACGAATGAACATGTGTATCTTCAAACCTTCAAACTAATTTCCAGATCTGGAAATTTTCCAGATATAAATTTTAATCCAGACGTAGCCAAACTTATAGATAAATCAATCAAACCTTAACCAATTTTCACAATCAAATGCTCAAACAACTTGCCTCAATCCCGCTAACAAACCCAAACCATTCCGAACATCCAAAAACACACCAAACTAAGTCCGAAATCCAATAAACCATTAGCATATTACTCTATTTCGTACAATACCCAAAAACACCACGAATCCATTCCAAACTCAATCAATAAATCAATTGAATACCAATAAACCTTACACTACCAAATCCGAATCCAAACATATTCAATTCAACATCAAATTATCAGTCCAACTTTCTAATTCAATGAAAATTGAAAAACAGAGAATCGGATTTTTATTGAACAATTAAACGATGAATAAACCTTTAATTCATATCAAATACCTTAATCAGAAACGTAATGTAACCCTATAGTGCTCTGATACCACTTGTGAAAACACACAGACGAGCTTCAATCGATAGAATCTGTCATAACAATTGAACCGAGGATCAAGTTATGTGATATACGTTTATCGTTAATAGATTAACGAAGTGTTTGAGTATACGATTGGGCAGAGTAACGGCAAGGGAGGAAATAACTTTAAGAACACTTAATTTATGAGAAGGCATAACAACCTTTATATAGAAGACGAGTTGCCATTCGTTACACAACCTGTAACGAATGGCCTTCATTCGTCTTCATTACATAAGTTACCAAAATGGTATAGCGAATGACTCATTCGTTATACCCCATTCGTCAACATTCCATAAGGAATTCATACAATAAACAATGTCTAACGAATGAGCAGATATCCGTAACGAATGGACATATAATTATAACGATTAAGGTTCATTCGTTTGACATCCTTAACGAATGAACCAAAAATAAAAACAAATGGCCTCATTCGTTAAACATCCTTAACGAATGAGCCATAGATCCCATATGGGTCTTAATTACATAAACGCCTTTTACATTAAAATAATAATAAATTAGAAAGACGATTACAAAGACTTGAGACGACAAAACCGTGCACTAACAAAGCATCCTATATGAAGGAAATAAGAAAAATTGAATTCATCTAACATGGAAAGAAGGAAAAACATTGAAATTCTTTCACATGGGTATTAATAAGAAAGATAAATCCATCCCACATGGAAAGTAAAAAAAAAACTTGAAAGCTCTTTATAAGGGGATGAGTTTCCATAGTAATGTTCTTATATGCCAAACATGCACCTAGTGGACCTAGTAGAGGGTGTGAAGAACTCGATACGCATGGGCACGGGGCGCAATGCGGTGCTTTGATGGCGGTGGAGGTATTGGAGGAAGCGGCACCAAGACAGAGCCTAAAAAGGGAAATTCTCGAGTCTTCGTACTCGACATACTGGACACAATCACTGATACGTTCTTAGTTAATAACGCTTATGCTTGAGTTTTGGTGGATTCAGGTGCAAACCGAAGTTTTATAGATTATAATTTTTGTAGTCTATTAAATAAACCTTTAACGAAAATGAATAAAACTTTGAACATCGAGACAACCAATGGTGAGGTAGTTAAGATTTCTGAAACCTTAGAAAATGGAAAAATCATGTTAGCAGGATATGACATACCGTATCAATTACTACCCATGACATTAGACGGTTTTGACATCGTTCTAGGTATGGACTGGTTATCTGATAACCATGTCCGTATCATCTACAATAAGAAAACCATGTAACTACAAGCTCCTGATTCACGAACAATACAAACTGCCGGTGACAAGGATGTTGGTTAAGTTAGCATAGTTTCCATGATTATATCTAACAAATGTCTAAACCAAGGTTTTTAACATTTATTGCATACGTTACCGAGTAATCAAAACCAAAAGAGATAAAAGATGTACATGTAGTTGCCAAATTTCTTGGTGTCTTCCCGATGAGTTACTAGGTATTCCACCCAATCGAGAAGTCGTGTTTAGTAAAGACTTGATACTTGGAACTGCACCAATAGCCAAAGCTTCACATCGTTTAGCTCTGACAGAATTGAAGGAATTGAAGAAACAATTAGATGAGCTAATTGAAAAAAGGATTCATCGGACCAAGTCATCGCCATGGGGAGCTCCAATATTATTCATCAAGAAGAAAAATGGATCCATGAGGATGTATATCGATTATAGAGCCTTGAACAAAGTAACTATTAAGAATCGATATCTGCTACCTAGATTGACGACCTGTTCGATCGATTGCAAGGAGAGAGTTTCTTTTCTATAATAAACTTACGTTAGGGATAACATCAACTGAAAAACACATTTCGAAGACGGCTTTCCGCACAAGGTTTTGACATTATGAGTTTGCCTTTCGGACACACTAATGCCCCAGATCCATTCATGGACATGATGAATTGGATTTGCAAACCCTATTTAGATAAATTTGTAATCGTATTCATCGACGATATACTCATTTATTCTAAACCGGAAGAAGATCCAAAGTGCTTCTTAGGATCTTACTTGAACTACTTATGGACGAGAAATTGTACGTTAAATTTTCAAAGTGCGAATTTTGGCTTCATAAAGTACAATTCTTGGACATGTTGTAAATGCTAAAGGAATTCAAGTCGATCCCGCCAAAATCAAAGTTATAACTAAATGGGAAAATTCAAGATCACCAACCGAAGTTCAAAGTTTCCTAGGTTTGGTTGGATACTATCGAAGATTCATAGAAAATTTTCCCGCATAACAGATCCCTTAACTTCGTTAACTCGAAAGAACATCAAGTATGAATGGGGAACCAAAAAATAAGAAGCAGTTGATTTACTTAAGAAAAAGCATACTAACGCACTATACTGGCCTTGCCATAAGGCACGGAGGATTTCGTGGTATTTAGTAACGCATCCCATTCGGGTTTGGGTTTGGGTTGTGTACTAATGCAAAGAAAGAAAGTAATAGCTTATGCTTCTCGTCAATTGAAAGTACACGGAAAGAATTATACGAATCACGATCAAAAGTTATGTGCCATGATTTTTGCTTTGAAATTATGGAGACATTATCTCTATGGAGTAAAGTTTATCGTGTACACCGATCATAAGAGTTTAACGCACATCTTTGATAAGAAAGATCTTAACATGCTTCAAATGAGATGGATGAAAACCTTAAATGATTATGATTGTGAAATCATCTATCATGAAGGTAAAGCCAATGTGGTGAATGGCGCATTAATCCGAAAAGAACATGAGAAACCCAAGAGAGTTATAGCTTTAAGATTATATCTAATCGAACAATCAAGAAAGCTCAAAAGCAAGTCATTGAAGAAAAAAACAGCTCCGAGGAAAAGCGTGATGGCACAATCGATCCTTAATCAAAGGAGATGACGGCATACTCAGACGTGGAAATAGAATCCGGGTACCAATTGTTGGTGAGCTACGTGAAAAGATAATGAACGAAGCTCATAGATAAAAATACATGATGCACCCCGGTAGTGATAAGATGTATCAAAATCTTAAGTCAAACTACTGGTGGAATGGAATGAAACGAGACATTGCTCTGTATGTAGGCAAATGTCTAACTTGTTTACAATTAAAATTTGAGCATCAAAAGCCTTCGAGTTTGCTTCAACAACCCGAACTTCCCATTTAGAAATGAGAAATGATAACAATAAATGTTATAACAAAACTTCCAAAGACTACTCGTCAACATAATGCAATTTGGGTTATCATCGATAGGTTAACCAAATCCGCTCATTTCTTACCTATCAACGAATCTTACTCTATGGATAGATTGGCACGAATATACGTTACCAATATCGTATCATTACACGGTGTGCCATTATCTATTTTGTCCGATAGAGATAGTAGATTTACATCTCATTTTTGGTATAGTTTCCTACAAGAGTTAGGAACTCAATTGAACCTTTGCACTGCTTGTCATCCTCAAACTGATGGCAAAGGAAAAGAACAATTCAAACACTTGAGGATATGCTACAAGCTTGTGTAATCGAGTTAGAAGGAAGTTGGGACGATCATCTTCCCCTAATGGAATTCTCGTATAACAATAATTATCACACAAGTATTCAAGCCGCACCGTTCGAATCTTTGTATGGACGAAAATGTAGAACGCCGATATATTGGTCTGAAACTGGAAATAACCAAATGTATGGACCTGAAATAGTCCAAGAAACCACGGACTAAGTGTTGCAAATCCATAAGCGACTAAATACGGTAAGATATCGACAAAAGAGTTATGCTGATATCTGTCGTAAATCATTGGAATTTCAGTTAGCGATAAAGTGTTACTGAAAGTATCACCTTGGAAAGGTGTTGTCTGATTCCGAAAGAAAGGAAAACTAAGTCCACGTTTTGTTTGACCATTCGAAGTGTTTGAACGAATCGACATTATAGCTTATTATGGCATTTGTCAAATTCGGGTCTCGATTGTATTCGTATTCGTGTTGTTTTATGTTGTAAACCGACCTGCTTTGTAAAACGAAACTCATAATATATAAAATATTGGATTTTTATGATACCAAATCATTCCCATTTATTTAATTTGAAAACCCCCTTTTACGGATTCAAAAACGGCCTTAAAACGAGCAAATTACATCAAAAGCGAACTTCTGGACGCAAAACGAACCACAAAAGACGAGCTGGGCCAACCCCCCCCCCCCCGACACGCCGTGTCGCGCGACCAAGGGAAAAGGAGAGGTCGCGCGGTGCCTGGAGAGGTCTGCACACATTTTGTATTTTGTTTGTTGTTTTGTGCTTTGCTTGTTTGTTTAACCAACTTATTTTTATGCAAACATAAAAGAGAAACTTGCAAAGAAGATTTGACCCTTACCCTATATATACACACCCATCTTTTTCATTTTACTCTTGCTCTTACTCCAACTTCTCTCTCCATTCTTAAGTTTCAAGGTTGTTATTTTAGTGTTCTTGAAGGTTTGACTTCCAAGAGTCAACCCAAGTTTAATCTTTCATTCTATTTAGCTTATATAGTCTTATTTATACTTGTTTATGGTGGTACAACATATATATAATACACACCCCTTTTTACCTTTGGTAGTTACTTCTCCGACTCCGGTTGGTCAAAGTTTCGGACCTCGTAAGGCAAGGCTTCATGGAGGACTTCGTGTTCTTGATATATATACACACACATAACTTGTCTGCACATATTAATCTTGTTTAACTTATGCTATTTTTAGTTTTTTTGTCATATTTATGAAGTTCCCTGGTGAGGGTTCGTAGAGACTAACCTCGGTTTAACCGTAAATAGTCCAAACCGTGAACCGAACTTGTTACTAGTTTTGTTAAATAATTGTTTTAAACATGCTTTATGTTAGATTTAAGTTTCTAAAATTCATTTATAAAAGTTCTTGGTTATTTGGGCATGTGGAGACCATCAAGGAACGTATTGTAATATGAAAACCGATCCGATTTTTACTCGCTTAAGACACATAAGTGTGTTTTTAACCATCAAGACTTCTATATTTCTTTAAAAATAGTTTACAAACTGATTTTAATTATCTTCTTAAGTACTTGTAAATGTTGGATCCAACATGATCTCATATCATAGTTTGGACCAACAAAACTGAACACTCGCTTAACGTACGTTGTTAGTTCTAAAAAAATAGATCTACATACTTGGTTAAGTCTTATAAAGTTTTATTGAGTTATCTCATAAGATTCATTATTTTGGAAAGTTGACTTTGGGTTTGACCAATTATCAAGACCCGAACCAACAACCCGAACACTCGTTAAAGACCCGTTTTAGTATCTTTATCCCAAAGGAACTTGAACTTTTGCATTTTTCTCACATTATTACTTAACATAGGTTAAGTAAATATTAAGGTTAGATACTTTAACCCGGTTTCGAGCAAACTTACATTTTTAAAAGGTTATTATTATAAATTCTTAAATAGTTACATTATAAACCTTGAACTTTAATTGTTTACTTTTTGCAACAATTATTTTATTTAAAGATCTTCAAGACAACCTTTCTAAATCCAAGATTTTCTTTTATTTAGGCTTCATACGTTAACTCATCGTTCCGGAAAATCTTCTAATTATCAACTTTTCAAGTTTATTACTTGAACGTGAGTACATTCATCCCCCGTTTTCCATCTTTTGTTTTGGGGGTGACATTTCATACTTATTCAAATTAAATGCTTTATATTTGAGTCTTAAACCATAAACGTTATTGTATAATTTACTTAAATAAATGCTCGATTTGGTGTTCTATGCTTACATGATTATATGTTTACCGCTTTTGGAGGGTTGAATCATAAATCCGTGAACTATATGGTATTCTCTTATAGCACGATGCCGTTAATGTATTCTTATTAACGACCTCATGAAATCCTAATCTATTTGGTATTCTCTTATAGACGGTGCCGCTAGTTTATTCTTATTAGCGACCACATATTATCCAAATTATTGCCATTTATTTGTTGTTTTGTATACAAGATTGTGGCTTTTCTTATTATATACATATTGTTCAAAACCTATGAATTTCTCACCAACCTTTGTGTTGATAAACTTTATTTTATGAAATGTTACAGGTTTGCATCTAGGTTGATTATGGAGTTTGGAGAAGAAAACGTCACAAATACCTCTAGGATATTTGCAAAAATGAATAATATTTTATTTGCTACATTTTGTTACATGTTGTTGTATTTGACTTATAAATATTTGGTTATGTGACATTTTCGATGTTGTGAAATGAAATGAGTTTGTTAAATATTGTCGCTTTAAATAGTGTCATGCACTTATGGGCAATCCATCGCATCCTGGCGTGTTCCACTGCCTTTGGTCGGGGTGTGACAGATTGGTATCAGAGCCTTGGCAATAGGATAGTGGTTAGACGTAACGACCTAGTATTGTTATGCTTAGGGTCCTATACGTGTGCTTATACGTGTTTACTCCAAAATTGATTGTTCATATCGCATGTTATTTATTTATTAACTTGTTTCAATTCACCAATATCCTAAATGTTCACATACACACACTTTCAAAGTATTTCCAAGGTATCCTTACCTTAAAACGCAAAAAGTAGATCTTCATTATGTTTTATGGATTACAAGATTAACTTGGATCCTGTTGTTTCAAATCCCTTAAAGGTTGCGTTTATATCGGGTTTGTAGCCATCATAGAAAACGAGACATTATAAAATGACCATTTGACAAAAAGATTCCAAGGATCGAAGGTGATTTACTTACCTGGGATGGTTGAGTTATAGTGCTCGTTTTCTAGGCTACAAATCGTGTTATATATGTCAATACTTTAAGTAGTCGAATGCGAGCGTTCCGGTTGCCATACAAATTTTTGGTGTTAAAACAATAGAACTACGGTGGTTCGTAGACTAGAGTTTTGACATGACGTTGTATCTCGATTTATTGTGTTATTATCGCTATTTGAGTCAAAAACATGAAAAAGTCGCGGTGGTTCGTGCACATGTTTAGACTCCAACATGGTGTTTTATAAACTTTTTAGTGTTGGAATATCAAGTCATGGTGGTTCATGCACGATTTTCCGACTCTATAAATATCAAAATCTCAAATTTCCAAGCTTTAACCATCTCAAAATCTTTTACGTTTGTTTTCGGTTTTGTTATTTATAAACAAAGTTTTATATTTTATCTAACACTAACATCTTCTCCTTACTAACTCTAGGATTCACAACCACAAAAATTGCAATCTTATTTTGTTTTTTTACACCCTCGTATTAATTTCTTTTTACCCAAAACTTATCCCATTTTCTTTATAATCTTTTAGCATGCCTCCGCTAAGACGCCAACCGCGCAAAAACTCCACCCGACGTATGGCCGCTCTTGTCGCCAAACAAATGGCTGCTGTGATTTCCGAACTTATAACCCAAATCCAAGCTACCCAACCCGCACCTGTTGTTGCATCCGTTGAACCCAAACCCGCAGCTTACTTGTACAAGCAATTTACTAGTGCCAACCCGTCCTAGTTCCTTGGAACCAATTATGCGACTACATTGTTGCAATGGTTCGAATAGACCGAGAGTGTGTTCCGACACAGCGAATGCCCTGACGCGAAAAAGATAAATTTTGCATCAAGCATGTTTAGAGAAACCGCTCTAACATAGTGGGATAGTGTTATGCACCTCCAAGGTTTGGATACGGCTATGGCTCTTCCATGGGCCGATCTCAAGACGCTTATGATGAAGAAATTTTGTCCCAAACACGAGCTCCAAAAGCTTGAGGAAGAATTTTGGAACCTAAAACAAGAAAGTGGTGATAACGCCACTTATTTACTCCGTTTTCACGAGTTGAGCATTCTTGTCCCTCATTTGGTTACCCCAACCGAACGTGAAATTGATAAATACATTGGGAGTTTACCGATGCAAATTCGGGACTCCGTTATGAGTAGCAAACCCGTGAATCTTAAGGACGCCATCACTTTAGCCTGTGCGCTATTGGAAAACCATGTGAAGGCGGGTACTCTAACCCTCAAGAAACCGAGTGAGAAAGCCAATCCCGAGCCCGCACCGCAAGCCAAGGTTGAACCCGCCCCACAAGCAATTAACTACTCCAACTCATCCTGTCACCACAACAACAAAAAGAAACCCAAATTCAACTACCGAAACTTTGCCGTAACCCAACCACAACAACAAACCCAAGCCCCACTTCAAACCCGAAAACCCTACACCGGTACCTTTCCACTTTGCAACAATTGCCAACGTCACCATCCATCACATTTGCCATGTCGCCAATGCACCATTTGTAATCGTTTTGGTCATCTAAATACCTCATGTCGATCCGCACAACCAACCCAAGCCAACCAACCAAGAACCACTCCCCAAAATGCCCAAAACCGTTATGCACCATACCCACCAAACCAACCCCAACCACCCCGACCTTGCTTCAATTGTGGAGATCCAAACCATTTCCGCAGCAATTGCCCGTGCCTCACTTTTGCTAACCAAACCATGACCGTACCTTACTACCAAGCCCAAGCTTACCAAGTCCAACCTACCACCCCAAATTCCCCCAACTCAATGCACCACTCATCCAACCCATCCAAGCAATCCAAGCACCACCTCCACCACCACAACAAGCACCTCAAGTCAACCATGGCAACCAAGTGCCATCTTTCATGATGAACGCTAATCAAGCTCAAGTGGCAAACGTTGTCGTGAACGGTATGTTTTTGGTGAACTATCATTTGGCTTCTATTTTATTTGATACCTGTGCCGATAGGAGTTTTATTTCTTTGAAATTTGAGTCGAAACTTGCTATGCCTCGAACTAAGCTTTCCTGACCGTTTTCCGTTGAAGTCGCCAATGGCAATGCTATTACCATCAATTCCGTCGTCCGCGATTGTACTCTCATTCTTTCCAAGCATAAATTCTTCATAGATCTCATCCGATGAAAATGGAAAGCTTCGATGTCATAGTAGGCATGGATTGGTTATCTTTGCACCGTGCCGAAGTCGTTTGTTTCGATAAATTCATTCGTATTCCGCTTGTTAAAGGTAAAATCCTTAAAGTCTTCGGCAACACTACTCCTAGGAGACTTAATCTCATGTCGTGCGCCCAATCGCAAAAGTACTTACGCCAAAATTATGTCCCGTTTCTAGCTCCCGCGGTGACAAAAGACAAAAGGGAAAGGAAAATCCAAGATATTTCCCATCGTTCGTGATTTCCTCGACGTCTTTCCCAATGATGTCACATGTCTTCCTCCCGTTCGTCTGATTGAATTCTGTATCGATCTTGTGCCCGGCATGTAACATCCTAAAATTTATAATGTTGAATAAAGAAAGTTATGTTTAGTGATTTCGCGTTATTAATTATTTAATATCGAGTAAGGAGCGGATCATGGACTTGGAATAATTGAGATGGGTTAAATGAGAATGGGCCTTAGGTCCATGGGATTTAAGGGATATAAATATCCCCTAAAACCCCAAACTATCTTTTATTCCATCTATTTTCTAAACACACTCCAAAACACACACACCACACACCACACCGCCGGCCGGCCGGGGAGAGGAACGGACAGATCCGGGAGAGAGAGAGAGAGAGCGTTGGTTGTGATTAAACAAGTAAACGAGATCCCAACAAGCTCAAAAAGGTATGATTCTTGATCTTTGAAGTTTAAAGATCCAAGTTTTATAGTGTAGATACGACCGAAAATGGTTGGGAAACGTAGTGGGTGATGTCGAACCATAACAAGGGTGTTAAATTCGCCCAAAATGCTGGACAGAAATCAAAGCCGTGGCTGATCTGGGCAACTTCGCCTGCAACTGGGCAATTTCGCCTTCAAAGCGATAACTTCGCCTTCAAAGCGATAACTTCGCCTTCAAAGCGATAACTTCGCCTGAGGCCAAGTTCGCCTAACTGGTAACTTCGCCTAAAGCCAAGTTCGCCTGATGACAACTTCGCCTAAAGCTAAGTTCGCCTGATGACAACTTCGCCTAAAGCTAAGTTCGTCTGATGACAACTTCGCCTAAAGCTAAGTTCGCCTGATGACAACTTCGCCTAAAGCTAAGTTCGCCTGATGACAACTTCGCCTAAAGCTAAGTTCGCCTAAGGTTTAACTCGACCCCAGCCAGGGGCTCTGCCCCTTGGACCCTGCTAGGGGCTGCCGCCCCTAGACCCCGCTGCCAGGGGCGCTGCCCCCGGACCCCCGTTCGTTGTGGGTAGTAGTTAAGACTAGAAAGATGATATGAGTAGTGATAGTTGTTTGATACGTATACTTGTTATACAGTCAGCCGTGCACAACTGAAGAAAGGGATTACGATTAACGGTGAACGTAACCGTGTTCAGGTGAGTTTCTAGCCCCATTTATGTGTTATGTTTTCGGGGCTGTGTGCATACTCGATATGTTTGTTAATACGCTTATCCTAAGAGATAACTGTATGCCTTATGTGAATGATGTGATATGTATGAATGATTGCTTGATGGTACGTGAACGATCTTCGGATATTGCACGTATTGTTAGGTTGTAACGCTAAGTATAAGGTAAGTATGATATGTATGCTTATGTGTATGAATGTGATAGAGTTAATAAAAGAAGGAAAGGATGGTTGTATGGTTACGAAAAGGGTACCGAGCCCTAATAATACTCGAGGTATGATGTATGGTTGTATGGTAACGAAGAGGGAATCGAACCCTACTAATATTCGAGAACTAGGGAACCGAACCCTACTAATATTCGAGGAAAGAGGGAGACCGAGCCCTAATAATACTCGTGGAAAGAGGGAAACCGAACCCTAATAATACTCGTGGAAAGAGGGTACCGAGCCCTAATAATACTCGTGGAAAGAGGGTACCGAGCCCTAATAATACTCAAGGAAGGAGGGTACCGAGCCCTAATAATACTCGAGGAAGGAGGGTACCGAGCCCTAATAATACTCGAGGAATGTAGGGCGTAATGCTCTTTATAACGTAAGATATGAAGGTAAGTTAATACAAAAGAAAGAATGAAAGTATGAAAGAATGAAAGTATGAAAGTATGAAAGTATGAAAGCATGAATGAAAGAATATAAGTTTATGTGTATTGTATAGTGTATGATTAACTAGAACTCACTTAGCGTAGCTAACTTTTAGTATGCACGCAGGTGAGTAGGATGAGGCAGCTCGCTTGAGGAGACACGTGGCATTGAACAAGAGTCTGGCATCTGAAGACTTATGATGTTTTAATTTTAATGCTTTAATGTTGAAAGACAAAGGATGTTTTGAGACAAGTTATGAATTATGTAATGTTTTATGAAAGTTTTATATTCCGCGTAAATGTTTTAATTAACTCTGATATTTATAACTGTGTTTATGAGTAAATCCAACACAAAAGTAGGGCTACCGGTAACGGGGCCTTACATGGCACGATGCCCGTGGCCAGGATCCTTATCATCTTGCCCCGTTGAAAATGCAAGAATTATCAAACCAACTCGAAGAACTTTCGGATAAAGGTTTCATTCGTCCAAGCTCTTCTCCTTGGGGCGCTTCCGTTCTCTTTGTGAAAAAGTAACACCCCGGCTTTAGCCGAATAGGCCCAGGTGTGACGTACAGATTGCCAAAAACACATGTGACACTATTAAGTGACCATAATATCATTAATTCATTCAAATCCCAAGTACACAAGTTTATCAAGTAAGCAAATACAAAGTAAAAGGAACACAACACGTCTTTTTGTTTATTCTTTAAATAACCTAACTTCTAGTGTCTTTTGCCATTTCATCCTCTAATGTAAGTACCTGTAGCATATATAAAAAATAAAGTCAACTAATTCAATAGTTGGTGAGTCCACACAAGTTTGATACAAATACATAAAAACCATACAATTCCATGAAACTTGGTGTAGTAATAGCGCAAGTAATGTCTTTTCCATTTGGTAACAACCAAATGTACTCGGATCGGGGTTCCCTATTCCACTCATAACATCGAGGTCCTGAGTGCATAGGGGGGCAAATGATCATAATTATTGAGGAAACCATGAGCAAGTAAGCAAATAAGTACACAAGTCCATGTAACGAATTGCAGTTTGTAATAATAAATAAACGAAATTGAATTGTTATAGGATATATATGCTATCCCCAAAATAGTTAAAAAGGTAAAAAGGTGGTGTGAGAAACTCACCTTTGAGATTGGATGATTACTTGAAAGTAATATAATAAGCGCGTTATATGAAACTTAACGATCGAATCTCACGAGCTAAAATAATAAAAACACAAGAATTACTAACTAATTTGATGAAATAAAATGTCGGTTTTATAGTTCATACGTTTTTATTGATAAGTATATTGTTACACATTTTTAAGTGCATTAATATTTAAGTTAACGGGTTTTCATGAATTATTATCATAATATTACTTATAAGTTTTATACTAAATTTGTATATAATAATGTTACGGGATTTTAGCGTTACCGGTATAATTATTAGTATAAGTGTTTGTTGATTTAGAAATTATAATATTACAACGACAATATATATATATATATTTAACGAGTTTTAACGAGCGGTTTGGGTTTGTAAAAGTTGGTTCTTGAACGAAATTGCTAACGGAATTTAACTATAAAAATAATTTTATTTATTTTGAATGATTTATTAATATATATCAATCAATCAATCATACCCAGTGGAGTCCCACCAATAGAAAAGCTATAAGTAGGGTCTGGGGAGGGTGGGATGTAGGCGCACCGTACCTTTATCCATTGGGATAGAGATGTAGCTTTCGGAGAGACCCTCAGCTTTTGACTACATATGTATGCGGAAATATAAAAGGAAATCAAAGTTCAACTATAGTATAATCGATAGTAGCACGTAGTAAAAATGATAATACTATATATATGAAAAGAAAATACCATAATGGTGTGTGACCAAAAATAAGGTAAATAGAGGCCCCTAAGGTATTCATTTCTCCCTAAAAATCCTTCACTTTAATTCTACTTCTCCAAGAATTCCTATCCCTATCCATGTTCTCTGAGAGATTTAGGTCTATCAAATCATGCCTAATCCTCTCATCCCACGTCAACTTAGGACGTCCTCTACCCCTCCTCCCCTCTATAGTAATGTTTTCTACGGCTCTAACCGGGTTCGTCGCCTGCCTTCTCTTCACATGTCCAAACCATCTCAATCTCCACTCTCTTATCTTGTCTAATATGTTAGCTACCCCTAATCGCTCTCGAAACACAACGTTTCTTATTCGGTCTAACCTTGTGTGCCCACACATCCAGCTTAGCATTCTCATCTCTGCTACCTCCATCTTCCGCACTTGTGCCTTCTTAATAGCCCAAAAATCTGTTCCATATAGCATTGCAGGTCTAACTGCTACCCTATAAAATTTTCCCTTTAGTTTAGTTGGGAAACTCTTGTCGCATAATATACTTGTGGCTGCTTTCCATCTACACCATCCTACCTGAACTCGATGGGTCACATCACTGTCTAATTCCCCATCGCTCTGAACAAATGATCCTAGATACTTAAACTTCGTTACCCGCGGAACCGGTTGCCCTTCAATGGTGATCTGGGTGTCCTCATTGTCATTTACTCCACCAAAATTACAGTGTAGGTACTCCGTCTTAGAGCGACTAATCCGTAAACCTTTTGTCTCTAAGGTTGTTCGCCACTCCTCTAGCCTCCTGTTTAGGTCTTGTTTTCTTTCAGCAAGTAACACAATATCATCTGCGAACATCATGCACCACAGGAGCGTCCCTTGAATCGACTTTGACAACTCATCCAAGACTACTGCAAAAAGAAACGGACTCAACGCAGACACCTGGTGAAGGCCTACCTCTACAAGGAAGAAGTCAGTATCCCCCACGGGCGCACGAACACTTGTTGCACTCCTGGTATACATATCCATAATTATCTCTATATATTTCCTCGGGACTCCTCTACCCTCCATGCACTCCCAGAGCACTTGTCGTGGCACGCAGTCGTTGGCCTTTTCTAGGTCAATAAACACCATATGCAGGTCACGCTTCTTCTCCCTATACCTTTCCATCAATCTTCTTAAAAGGTGTATTGCCTCTGTGGTAGAACGCCCCGGCACGAAGCCAAACTGATTCACCGTAACCTGAGTTTCCCGTCTAAGTCTAACTTTAATCACTCTTTCCAATAGCTTCATAGTATGGCTTAGTAGTTTGATTCCTCGGTAGTTACCACAGCATTGGGCGTCGCCTTTGTTCTTATAGATAGGAACTACAACGATGCTCCTCCACTGGTCTGGCATCTTACTAGATTTGAGGATAATATTGAACAAAGTAGTTAACCAAATGACCCCTTCCTCTCCCAGACACTTCCACACCTCGATGGGTATGTTGTCTGGGCCAACCGCCTTAGCCCTTCCCATCCTCCTAATTGCAGTACGCACCTCTTCCCGTGTGATCCGTCGGCAGTAGAAGTTATTCGGTTGTTGTCGTTGGAAGGTTGTGTCGTCATATTCTTCTTGGAAAGCTCTCCAATTGTTAAAAAGATTGTGGAAGTAGGTTTGCCATCTTAGCTTGATGTCCTGCTCCTTGACCAGTACATGCCCATCTGTATCCTTTATGAACTTCACAGGCCCTAGATCATGCCTTCTACGTTCCCTAGCTTTGGCAATCTTAAACATAGCATGTTCCCCCTCTTTTGTTTCTAAACGTTCATACATCCGTTTATAGGCCGTGTTTTTTGCTTCCACCACTGCCTTCTTCGCCTCTCTCTTTGTCGTTTTGTATGTCCCTCTCAATTCCACTCGTTCCTCCTCATTCATGCACCTCATAAGCTCCCTAAAACATCGTTGTTTGTCCCTTATCTTGACTTGTACGGCCTCATTCCACCACCAAGACTCCTTATGGCCACCTATCTTTCCTGTTGTGACCCCGAGAGTCTCCTTTGCTACTTGAATGATCTTTGTCGCCATAGCTTCCCATATATGAGTTGAGTCCCCATTTATCTGATCCCGCGTCTGCAGTATGAGTTTATCCTTAAACAGTGGTAGATTTTCGTCCTTCAAATATTTAATTAATATATATTTAATTTATTATAACTAGTAAAAAATGGTTTTTAAAAGAAATAATATGGGTTTGCTGTGACCCGGGTCTCCATGCCCACACAACACATACACAACAACTGGACCAATTTAGTATTGTCATTAAGATATGGAAACTAATAATTATAAACAACAAACCCAACTTCACCTTCTTCACATAAACCCTAGGTTCTCAATTCTCCAGATTCGTTTTAGGTTTGATTGATTTGGGTTGGGGGTTTTGTTAGACGGATCAAACCAATGAAAATCCACCTATCAATTACCTCTGATGACGCCGGAAAGTGGTTGAACGACGAGTTGTCCGGAACCGATTATATAAGAACAATTTGATGATAATAATGAGTTTGTTTGTATGATTTTATTTCTGTAGCAAGTTTAGAAGAATATTAGGGTGCTATTTATAGCCTCAATTTGTCCGTTGGGTGATTAAATCGAGTTAATGAATTTTAAATTATTAGCCGGCGGTTTTAGGGTTGAATCCGAACGTTGTAGGGTGTTATTACGCATAATGGGTCTTGATTAAGCATTAATATGGTGGAGAAACGAGTTTATAACATTAAAAGTTGATTAAAATGGCGTTTTGAAGTGGTTTTAAAGGTCGCCGAAATTTCTCATCGCCGGCCGGAGCGTGCCTCGTCGGAAAAACGTAGAAGGGAAGGGGTGGGAGCGGCTAGGGTGTTTAATAATAATAATATATTATAATTTTAAATCCTAATTTACACTTTAAGCCCTCTAACTTCTTAAATACGTAAAAACTGATTTTAAAGTTTATTTACTTCTTAACCCTTGAACTTTACAAACATATATAACTTAATCAAACTTGATATATTTTATTATCTTTGGATTGTTTATGCCGTTATGATTATTTCAATTAACGTTTAAGGCTCGGAGATTCGTTATTTGAACTAAACGGATAGAAAATGAACGACTAATAACTATAAATCATCGTAATTAAAATTAAATGATAAACGACAAACACGAATTATTAAAACGGCATAACGGGTCGGTTTAACGAATACAAATACAAAATACGAATACTAAACCCGATGGTCTTTTGTACTTTCTCAATCGTTTGTGGGTTCCCGATCGCGATGATCTTCGTACTTGTATACTCGACGAAGCTCACAATTTGCGGTATTCCGTTCATCCCGGTGCGGATAAGATGTATTTCGATCTTCGTGCAACCTTTTGGTGGCCGGGTATGAAAAATGACATAGCGTTGTATGTATCTAAATGTATTACTTGCTCAAAAGTCAAAGCCGAACATCAAGGACCTTTTGGTCTACTCGAGCAACCACCGATTACCGTTTGGAAATGGAAGACATTGCTATGAACTTTATCACCAAATTACCCAACACCCAAAAAGGCAACAATAGCATTTGGGTGATCATCGATCGTTTGACAAAATCCGCTCATTTCATTCCGATCCGCGAGGAGTATTCTGTCGAGCAGCTTGCTCAAATATATGTTCGGGAAATTGTGTGTCGACACGGTTTACCATTGTTTATCATCTCCGATCGCGATGGCCGTTTTCCATCTTTTGTTTTGGGGGTGACATTTCATACTTATTCAAATTAAATGCTTTATATTTGAGTCTTAAACCACAAACGTTATTGTATACTTTACTTAAATAAATGCTCGATTTGGTGTTCTATGATTACATGATTATATGTTTATGTGTTTACCGCTTTTGGAGGGTTGAATCATAAATCCGTGAACTATATGGTATTCTCTAATAGAACGGTGTCGTTAATGTATTCTTATTAATGACCTCATGAAATCCGAATCTATTTGGTATTCTCTTATAGACGGTGCCGCTGATTTATTCTTATTAGCGACCTCATATTATCCAAATTATTGCTATATATTTGTTGTTTTGTATACAAGATTGTGGCTTTTCTTATTATATACTTATTGTTCAAAACCTATGAATTTCTCACCAACCTTTGTGTTGATAAACTTTATTTTATGAAATGTTACAGGTTTGCATCTAGGTTGATTATGGTGTTTGGAGAAGAAAACGACACAAATACCTCTAGGATATTAGCAAAAATGAACAATATTTGATTTGCTACATTTTGTTACCTGTTGTTGTATTTGACTTATGAATATTTGGTTATGTGACATTTTTGATGTTGTGAAATGAAATGAGTTTGTTAAATATTGTCGCTTTAAATAGTGTCATGCACTTATGGGCAATCCGTCGCATCCCGGCATGTTCCGCCGCCTTTGGTCGGGGTGTGACACTTATCAATAACGTTTTCCCGAAGAGATAAAAGTAATACTCGACGTATTCCATGTTTCCAACCTACGTAAATGTCTGCCTGACTAAACTTTAGCTATGCCTTTAAGAGACGTCGAAATCAACGAAAATCTAAAATTTGTAGAACAACCTCTACAAGTTGAAAATTTCAAGGTTAAAAAACTTAAAAGGCGAAAGTTAAAATTGGTCAAAATAAGATGGAATTCCCGAAGATGACCGAAATTTAACTTGAGATTTAGAATGTGAGATGAGAAGGAAATATCCGCACCTATTTTAACGAATCTCAAGGACGAGATTCACTCCAAGGTGAGGAAGATGTAACATCTCGAAAAATCTCATATTTATTTTGGGTTAAAAATGTTAATTTTGAAAGACGAATGACCGAAAGATATTTATATAACATGGTAAAGAAATTAAGTAAGGAGATGTGTATATATTATAAAGTTGGAACTTCGAATCATCCCATATTAAGGAAATGGGAAAAAAATAATCTATCCCACATGGAAAGAAGGAAGAAAATGAAAGTATTTCACATGAGTATATATGGGAAAGATAAATCCATCCCACATGGAAAATAATAAAAACTTAGAAGCTCTTTATAAGGAGATGCGTTTCCATAGTAATATTCTTATATGCCAAACATGCACCCAGTGGTCCTAGTGGAGGGTGCGTAGCACCCGAATGGCACGACCGATGGTCGCAATGTGGCGCTTTGATGGCACACTTCGCACGCTCACATCGCTGCAAGCCACTTGAGAGCCGGCTTAGTATTTTTGGAAAGTGGAAGCAAGACCAAGACGTGACAAGTTATCAAAGTCAATGGACAAAAATGAAACTTCAGGAATTTTGGTCACTTCGTGCGATGCGAAGTAACCAAAAAGAAGTGCTTCACGCTACGCAAAGTGGTCACGAAGTAAGCGCGCAAGGTAATGACACGTGGCAACACGTCATAGGACACGCGTCACCACGTGGTGACACGTGGCAAGCCTAGTGTTTGATACATCTAACCAATAGACTACTTCACGCGACACGAAAGAGTGCTTCGCGATATGCAAAGGACAAAATATCAAAGTCGGTTTAAGTTTGTCCTTCGCGCTACGCGAACGAACATGATGAAAGCCCTTCACGCGACGCAAAATAGAACAATTTTTGCCTATAAATACCATGGGGTGATGTCTAATTCATCCATCCACACTCCAATATACATATTTAACCTCCATAAGCGTGCCAGGATCCCGACCACCCGACACGTTCGTTTCTCGAATTACGTGCAAAGTGTATAACTGTTGTTCGTTTTGTTCCCTCGATTACCCGCCAATAAGTAAAAGTGCTTCTTGCATCAAGCTTAAGCATTTCACATAAACTAGTCATACAAGGTAGGGGTTCTGCCCGATTATTTTGTCATGCATGGCGACCCTAGTCGGGGGGTATAGTTTATACATTGATTATATTATAATTGAAATATAGTTTTAATAAGAGGATGGTATAGATTAAATATTATTTCTTTATGATTATAAAGATTTTATAATATTTCTTAGCATTGAAGAAACTTGATATAAATGTTTCTTTATGAAGAAGAAACGTAGTATTTAGATAATGAAACCTCTTGGACTAAAGGTCCAAGTACTTTATAAAAGATAAATGATTATTAAGGTAATGATTATGAAAATAGACTAAAGGTCTAAAGCTATATCATTGATCTAGTATTTATGAAGGTTATTCTCGTACTATAGATCTGAGGTAACAAGAAGCATCCATCAGTGAGACACATTGATCATAACAAAGGTGAATACGTCCAAACTCTTTACAACTTTATAAATCGAGTCTTATAAATGATTACATGGGATTACTTATCCCTAAATCGTTATAAACAAATATAATCATTGGCCCTCAGGCTATCGTATACGTTTTCCTGGATCCTAACATATGTGGTTAGATGGTGGGCACACCGCACCACGCCTGATAATGCCTCCGCCACGTTGGACCGGACCTAAGTAATGTTCGAGTGGGGATTATCTTGTTTATATTGGTAGTAGCTAAGTAATCTCGAACGCTGCGGTGTTTGCTGAGCAGTTTCGAGTAGAGTTGGAGTTTGTAATTGTTATTCAGATTTCAGAACTTGATTATTTCCTAAGCCACACTGGCCCGAGACCTAAGTTTTTTCTTGAGGGGATAATTAAGTAAACAAAATATTTTGTGTCAAAGTTTTCACCAGCATGTGTTGCTAGCGTATTTTGTAACTATTTACAGGTAATCATGAATATGTGTTTGAAGATGGAGGATAGCCATTAGAAGATCTGATGGCTCAGATGACTCTTTTTATATTAAAATAATGTAAATTATGGTTTTCCTGTTCAAATACTTTTGTAACAAATAATGGGTGTTTAATCCCTGTATTTTGAAATATGTAAATATTTAAATCAAGACTTCCACTTTATAACTCTAAACTCTGATATATTTACATAACATGTATCAATTACTGTTCACACTCCTAGGCCCTAAGTTGGGGTATGACTTGTAACAATCCAAAATGTGTGATTGAAAATGTGAAGTATGGAAAATGGGTTTGTCCCACATTGATGAAATGGAAAATGGTTTGTTCCACATTGATAAAATGATAAACATGTGACCTCCTTATAAAGAGGAGGATCATTAGATAATATTCGTGTATGATAAGACATTTGGTGGCCTTAGCAAGGGTGCATAGCACCCGACGCGCACGGGTTGGGCGAAGTGCTATGAGCGCAATGTGGCTCTTTGGTGGAGTAGGCATGTAAGTGAACCGAACGTTCGGTGAACTGTTCGTGAACCGTTTGAATGGGTAGTTTGTTATGTCCGTTTAATTAATAAACGTATGAACATGAACAAAAAATTTGTGTTTGTTATTAAACGAACGAACATGAACACATATTTCGTTTGTTCATTTATGTTCGTGAACATTCGTTTATGCCCATATATTTATGTCCGTTTATGTTCATTTATGATCATTTACGTATTAATGGAAAATAATTAAATATCATCTTGAAGAGTAATCTACCTAATGGTTTTATATTTGTTTATTTGTGTTCATTTAAGTTTGTTCGTGTTCATTTACATTTGTTTATATATGTTCATTTATGTTTGTTTATCTTTGTTCAGTTATGTTCGTAAACTGTTCGTTTAGAATTTAAACAAAATAATATGAACATTTTCATTTTTAAATAAAAAACACGAACACAAAATATGTGTTCGATTAAGTGTTCGTGTACGTTTAAAGTTAAATTAATGAACACGAACATGCTCTTGTTCGTTTTCGTTTGGTTGTTTACAGGCCTAGCGACGGGTACTCAATTGGCCCATCGTGCTACGCGGCGTGTTGGAAATGTAATCATGACACGATGCATGCCACGTGTCAGGCCACATGGCATAGCTAGGGCTGACCCGACAAGGCTAAAAATCTATCACGCTACACGATGACATCCTCATAAGGCAGTCATGATACACGACCGACTTAGAAATCAACTATAAATAGGAGAGATCAAGGCCTTATCCGTCATTCTAGTCTCTCTCTCTCTCTCGCGCGCGTTTGCTCTCATATATAGAGTGTTGGTATAATACCACTAGTATCTGCAATGATACCTTGTTTGACTGATCGAGACTTTAATACACGAATCCAAATCTCTGTCTGAACAAGGTGAGACTTTGTGCCACCGTGTAAATTTTTCAATCTTATGCTTCAGTTTATACTAATACATACTGCATTGTAATAAATTGGGTGTGCAACACCAACAAGCTCGTAATTTGTAAGCTTGCAAAGTGGGACATTTAAGTTTTTGTACAACTCATATTTGTGTAAGACGACTAGTTTTGCAACACTATCATTAAGATTTTTAAACATAGATAACTCATAACAAAGTATAACATTCCAGATGTTTTCAAACGATTTTCAGTACATCACAGGGATTGGTGTTGTGCCTGCTAGCGTTTGGTGTTGGCTTCACCCAATCGTTTTTACTAGTATTGTTTAGGTGGTTAAGCATTAATAAAATTACCGTCATTTCCCAAGAAAGAGGGATCCTATTTTTCGTTCTTTGGCTTACATGTATTTTGTTTTTTATATTAGAAACCAAAATTTGACAGCCATAAATTTTAGGTTTATCATACATGAAGGTATTAAAATTATATTTATCAAGTTTGACTTGTTTTGGTTTTCAGTATTTGTGAGAGAAAATATTTTTAAGATTCGTATTTATCAAATGAAACAAACATGGACAACTGTAGAAAATATTGTCTTTTGTTCCTCGTACAAATTATGTGTTCATTTTTACCGTATTAGTCTTTTTCATAAATCTATATAAATTTTAGTCATCTAACGTTTTAGTTTACTCTTTTTTGGGTCAGTGTCAACCAAAATATTTGTTACGGACTAAGATCACATGTAATGGTGGAGTCCTCGTAGAGGCGTTTTGTGTCCATACTGCTATTAGGGTTATTTGCCAAATGAAAAAAGAAAAGAAAAAAAGATGGAGCAGATGTAGTCTCTTTCAATTATTATCTTATTATTATTTGTTATTTTTAATAAAAATAAAATAAATTAAAAAATACATTAAAAAAACACATAGTACTAAAAATAAATATTATTGATCAAGCTTATTATTTTTCTTATAGTTTTATCCCTTTTTATTTTGACTAGCCTTCACGCATGTCGGATAAGGTGGTCGGTCGGTTTTTGTAAAAAAACGAGTTCTTTGTACATTTGTCTCTCGCTCAATATCTTGGCGAACACCTTGGTGTATTCAGAATTTTGTTACAACGTTTCCAAGGTCGTGTATATCGGCAAGTAGGCGGTTTATTTCGTTGAATTCTCTTCTCATTTCCACAATCACACTCGCCGACATTGTGACTTGGGATGAGAGGATTAGGCATGATCTCATAGACCTAAACATCTCCGAGGACATGGTTGAGGATATGAATCTTTGGAGAAGTAGAATTAAAGTTAAGGATTTTTAGGAAGAAATGATACCTTAGGGCTTATACTTAACTTATTTAGGTCACATACCATAATGGTATTTCCCCTTCATATATTATTATTATTATTACTACTATTACTATTACTATTAGTATTATTAGTTTTGATATAACTGATTAACTTTGATTCCCTTTGTTCTGCTTCTTCTTCTGCTTCATACATATTATTATTATTATTAGTTCTTTATATAACTGTTGAACTTTGATGTCCTTTGTTTTGATCCATACATATGTACTTAGAGCCGAGGGTCTCTCTGGAAGCCACCTATTTATCCCTTTGGATAGAGGTACGGTGTGCCTACATCCCACCCTCCCCAGACCCTACCTATAGCTTTGCTGTCGGTGGAACTTCACTGGGTATAATTGATTGATTGACACTCGCCGACATCGACCCTGCCGCTTTCCCCTTTCTACGACTTCTTTTACCGCCCGGTCGAGGCAACTCTGCATACTCATCCTTGTTATCACCGAATTTGTTATCGTTTAAGTCGATATCTCGAGCATCGAACTGCAGAGTTTCTAGATCAATTGAGGACGAGTTTTGGGGCCTTTTTGACCGTCGCCTACTTCCGGGCAGGGGCGTACGACGTTCCACTCAGGGTTTAATCTTGGAATCATCTTTTAACATTTTTACTCGTTTAAGAAATTTAATTATGAAATTTCTTAACTCGGCTTGGTAATTAAAAATTAAAATTTTGCAACATATTAAAAGACCTAAAACTAATAGTTGTAAGAAGCTTTCTTCTACGCTTTTTGAGAGCTGCAGACATAGTTGAGTCTTCGGAGAAGACGATTTTTTCCAGGATATCACGAGTACACACGTGTTACCTATATCAGGAGATTTCGTTTTCGTATTTTACTTTGTTACTCTAGTTATTTTGTTGATAGTGTAATTGTATAGCTTGTTATAACCATCACATTAGGCACAATGTTTAAAATTGTTAAGCAGACATTTTTAGCAAAGTCCTTAATGTTCTTTTAAAAGTTATATAACATTGGGGACAATGTTAACGACAAGTCTGGGGATTGGGGGGGGGTGAAAATTTTTATTACCTTAGAGTGGCTTAAATGTACAAAAAGTCGAAATTGTAAATTGTTAACTGTTGTTATTAATGCCAAGTAAGAGGTTTTTGATCATAGGCAGTTATTAATGCCAACTGGTAATTATGTAGACCACACTCAGTTGTGCCAATTAATCTTAGTAGTTACTAAATTACCAATTCATGTCAACACAACGTCAGACCGGATCGAGATCATACAATCTTACAGCCAATACAAGAATCTTATGTACGAAAAAATCTTAGAAAAGATCAATAGATCCATCTTAAATAAAGTCATACAAAATTAAAATCATACGATCAATATTAGGATCTTGAAAACCGTAACTAAATCATTGAAACTATCCATAATCATCAAGTTCATGAATTACTACATGCATTTTCTTATCCTTCGTGGGATAATGTAGTGGTTAGCATTTGATATCCCTCTATAATCTTTTGAAGACCATTCAATCATTAGAAATTGTGATTTACCTAATCTCATTTGTTAACAGGGTACATGTGAGGACTCATGAGTTTTTGAATGAGGTTTTCTAGAGACACCTCCTTTTTTGGGTAAAAGAACCTCATCGATGCGTCCCATATAGGACTATACGGGGGCACATAGTTCCACATATATCGTATACGCCCCCATATAGCCCTATACGGGGCGTATAAGGGGTGTGGTTTCCCTAGTAGTACCCTTGTATTATAGAATAGGTTCTTGTAGTAAAAAAGAAAACGTATTCAACTTGAAGGGTCAGTTTTGTAAATCAATAAAACCGCAGGACTAAAGTAAGAAAAGAAGATAGGACAAAATAAATACCAAAAATATATAAATAAACCTCGTCCTGCATACATGATACATACATACATGAGTCACAAAGCGTATATACGATTGGATGTTGCCAGTTCATCATCAATTTCTCTTCTCTTCTCGAGAGCCCAAACAAACACCCATCTTTTTTTCTTTTCTTTTCTTTCCTTGAAGAATAATAATAAAATACTAGTATAAAACCATTCTCACTCTCTCTGTGTGACTACTGACTGTTTATTCACACACAACACAACACACAAAACATGTTCAATTTCTTCTTCTTGTGTTCCTGAAGATAATGAATCAACCCCTCTTCATCCTCTTCACGATGATGACGTCACAACCCATCTTTGATGCCCTGTTTTGCGACGAACAAGATTTCGATTTTGGACCGTCAGATGAAATCTTGAACAACGATAAAGATTCAAACTTTACTACTCACTGGGAAGAAGAAGAGCTTGATTCTCTTTTGACAAAAGAGGAGAATATTAATAATAATAATAATAATAAGAATGCTAGTAATGTTGTTGGTTTGAGTTTGAGAAAAGAGTCGGTTGATTGGATGAATCGGGTGGGTTCGCATTATGGGTTTGTGGCGTTGACGAGTGTGTTGGCTGTCAATTACTTTGATAGGTTTTCGATGAGCAGTTCGTTTCAGAAGGATAAGCCATGGATGAATCAGCTGCTGGCTGTGGCTTCTCTTTCTTTAGCTTCTAAGCTTGAAGAGATCCAACCCCCTCTTCTTTTAGATTTGCAAGTAAGCTTTTTTATTTATGGATGCACTCTAAGTGTTTGTTAAAATGCCTAATCTAATTTGCAGTGCAATTGTTGGTGTCTGTGTTATTTTTTTTATGCAGAATAAGTGTTTGTGAACATGCTTAAGCTAAATTTGCAGTGCAATTGTTGGTGTATGTGCATTTTTTGGGGGATGTAGAATAAGTGTTTGTGAAAATGCATAAGCTAATTTTGTAGTGCAATTGATGGTGTTTGTGTTAATTTTTAATGCATTTTAAGTGTTTGTGAAAATGCTTAAGTTAATTTTGTAGTGGAATGATGGTGTTTGTGTTAATTTCTAATGCATTTTAAGTGTTTGTGAAAATGCTTAAGCTAATTTTGTAGTGGAATTGATGGTGTTTGTGTTAATGTTTAATGCATTTTAAGTGTCAACTAATTATGTAGTGGAATGATGGTGTTTGTGTTATTTTTTAATGCATACTAAGTGTTTGTGAAAATGTCTAAGCTAATTTTGTACTGCAATTGATGGTGTTTGTTTATTTTGTTTAGATGGAAGGAACTAAATTTGTGTTTGAGTCGAAAACTATTATGAAGATGGAGCTTTTGGTGTTATCTTTTCTTGAATGGAAGATGAATCCAGTAACCCCGATTGCATTCTTCGATTACATCATGAGGAGGCTTAATTTGATGACTCATCATCTGCATTATGAGTTCTTGAGGCGGTGTGAGCGGATTCTTCTATCTGTTATTAATGGTAAGCTTATGATGTGATTACAGATCACCTATATGATGGTAGTTTTAGGTTGAATTATGTGGCTGATCTTTGTTATAATGAATGCAGATTCAAGGTTTCTAGGGTTTCTTCCTTCTGTAATGGCTGCTGCCATAATGTGCATTGTTAGCAAAGAGATTGAGCCTGATAATGCATTGGATTATAGAAATCAGCTTATGAGTCTTCTTAATATTACCGAGGTTTGCTCTTTGCCCTAAAAATGTATTAGATTGTTAAGCTAACGAGTTCAAAATCACTTGTATTTTACGGATAATCTGGGGGTTAAATAGATGTTTCCCACGAGGGTCAAGTCTGGTAAAGAAGGATGTTCTTCAGATGACCTGCAAAACAAACACCGTGAGCTCGTCACTGAGAAGGGGGGGTTCCTCCTTGTGACCACCCTCCGGCGTGAGAATCAGACTAGATTGCTCTGAATATAAGTGTATATTGAGAGAAATAGCTAGTGAAGGTAAAATACCATATGATCCTACCGTTCCAAGGTGTTGGAGTATTTATAGCCGAAGGTAGGTTTCCAAGCAGGTACAGCCAGCTGTATAATATTCCTGTTCTACCAACTATGGGCTACGCACGTGCCATGCTGGTTGGTGGGTAGGCAGCGGCTGATAGTGACAAGGCCGGCTGTATACTGTTCCCTTTCCACCAACTGCAGGCTATGTGCGTGCCACGACAAGGGTTGGTAAGTAGGCAGCGGCTAATAGTGACAAACAGTACTAGAGCATGCTCCTCCTCGTACTGTTGTCGGTGAGCTGTCACCCTGTGATTGGTTCATGGGTTGCTTTGGTCAGATCTTGTCTATTTTGTCCATACCTTGGCAGGTATAGTACAAAAGATCTTCCAGAAGCATACGGACTGGCTCATTTGGGCGGGAGTATTCCCGCGTTGCTCATTCCTTCAGGTGACACTGAATTATTGAGTGCCTTGTGCGTGTAGCCTTGCTATTAGTGCGGGTAGCCTTCCCTGATGGCTTGTATCCGCAGCTGCGGGGACAGGCGGGATACTTCACCATTGGGAGGCTTTTCCTGCTGGAACAGCTGGCGTACTGCGCGTAAGGTCTTTATCTCTGAGCATGGTGGGTCCTGCGGAACCAGTTGGTCCTTGCGCAAACGTCCCTCTTCAAGGTGAGTTCTGCGGGTCCAACTGTGCTCTGCTGGGACCTACCTCTTCAACAAGTTTAGCTTACGGGTTGCATCTGCGTCAAATTTGAACTCATTCTTTGGTTTTGTTTCATTGTTTTAAGGGTTATATCTAATTATCTATTGGTAGGTCTGTAAACGAATCGAACGTTCATCCATTCATATATGTTTGTTATGTGATTTTTCATATTTTAAAACCGTTAAGCCTAATTTTAATTTAAAACATTCATCGATTGTAATTTAGTTATTTATTACTAAACAATTTAAAATCATTGATTTTTAATTTAATTAATTAGCCTAATATTCATTACTTAACTTTTAGTGATCTAATAATATTGATCACTTTTGTCTGCTTATGTTCGTGAACCGTTCTTTTAGAAAATTAACAAACGGACACGAACATGTTCATATTCTTAAAACTTATTTGTTTAAAATAAGTGATGCTAAGATATATTAAATTGCATATCTTAACAGGAAAACTTGGACAAATGTTCTGATTTCATCATGGATGTATCAAACAATAATTCAACCAGTTATTTTCAAACTCACAAACGAAAATACTCGGTTCCCGGAAGTCCAAGTGGGGTAGTGGATGCCTATTTCAGCAGCGACAACTCTAACAACTCATGGGCGAATGCATCATCAGTGACATCATCACCCGAGGTCCATTTCAAGAAGAACCGTACCCAAGAACAACAAATGAGATTGACTCCGGTCAACCGCGCCCCCATTGATAATCTGCTATCTTTTTAAGTATAGTAATTAGTTTGCATTTGCTATAGTATGTTGTTATGGTGCAATTACATTGCGACCCTTATTCTATATCTCTGTTTCTGGTCAAAGTCAACAAACTCATGTGTTGGAAAAACACATTCTACATTTGCTTCAATTAAATTGTCTACATTTTATCGGTCAGTTCGGTACCTTTTGATATATTATATATCGATCCGTGTGTGTGCAGTATTGTTTGTAGGTATTAATGTTAGGGACACTTGTTGAATATTATGATCAATGATTTAGAGGTGGGTGGGATCATAAATAGACATGTCACAAAGCTACCCTTTGATTCTTGTGTGCTGACAGTTTATTAGTTTCTTGAATTAAAGGGGTTAGCTGTATTCTATTTATTTTGTTTAACATGCTAAACATGATGATGTATGTTTGCATTGACAAAAGGGTAGCTTCTTGTCTGTTGACTTTTGAGTTTCTTGACTTGAGGCATTGTAGTAATTTTGTGAAGGATTAGACTTTCAAGATTGTTGATTTATTAAAAGAAAATATGCTCTGTAGAAGTTAGAAAATTTATTAAAAAAAGTATATATTATTGTGGATATGACTTTGATTCTTGATTTGTTGACTTTTAGGAACTATTGGTTTGACTTCTTGATGATTAGGTTTTAAATATTCTTAAGATGCTTACAATAATCAAATGCCTTTATGGCTGTTAAAAAGCGTGCTTGAAATAACCTTGCTTGAAATTTGCTCGATTGTAAACAAGCTAAGTCAAGCTGACTTGGTCTGTAAACGAGCCGAACATGAGCTAAGGTCAGCTTAGCTTGCGGCTTGCTCGTTTGCGAATTATGTGTCTTCGTAAGTTTCAACATCAATACATTTTCGATGTTATAATATAATAATAATAGTAACTTATATAGTAGAAAAAACAAATTGATCATTGAGGAGAGATGTATAGGGAAGATCTTATAAAGTTATAAAGATCAAAAGTAAAGTGTGGACGAATATCTAAAATAAAATATATGGGGAACCTTATGAGTTTGTGGGGCTGTTTTTGTCCCCAAGGGCACTCCTGTTCAATACTCATGGCTTTTTCTCTACTTTAAGGTTGTTTGGTTTATGGTTTGACATTAGTGTAAAACAACCATAATTTATGATTATAATAATCCTAAGGAGAAAGTGAGATTTCAATGTCTAGTAATGTACAGGGGCCCACCCAAATTATTTTGGAATGATATATGATGAACCTTCTCATTTCTCTAAACCAGGGGTTATGCGCCACGTGACGCCCAGTCAGAGTTATGGTTTTGTACGAAAACAGGCTGTAGTCATAACTCTCCACTACCAGGGGTTATGCGCCACGTGGCGCCCAGTCAGAGTTATGGTTTTGTACGAAAACAGGCTGTAGTCATAACTCTCCACTACCAGGGGTTATGCGCCACGTGGCGCCCAGTCATTATTAATTTTATTTGTTTTTTTAAATACTAAATCATTTAAATAAATTAACATAAAATTAAAAATTACATTAAACTTCCAAATAAAAAATACATTAAACTAAATTAAAAAAATACATCAAATTAAAATAAAAAAACATAAATAATACTAATAAAACTAAAACTCATTTATATTTTTCTAAAATTTTCACTCGTCGATTGGCTTTTAAAGATTGGACTATCGGGGTCGTCTTCGGATAGCTCGTTTGATAAAATCTCGATGTCTTTGTCCATCTCATTCCTTCGAAGTAGGTCGACGGCGTCCAAATTTACTTGAAGTTGTTGGGTTCCAAGTTGGTGTAAATCTTGGAGTCGAGAGTTCATTAATTGGAATTGGCTTTCCAATTCGGGATTCGAACCCGTTGCCGACGACGAACCGGTTGTGGATTTTGGTTGCCTTGACGGGCATATTGGCCGAAACCGAGAATATTTTGGTTGTTGTTTGGAAACATGATGGTAGAAATATTAGTGTAAAAGATATAAATTGGTATAGAAGTGGAAGGAGTGTGTTAAAAAAATTTGGTTTGTTTATATAGTATAAATATAATTAATATAATTTAAATTTTTTTTTTAAATTCCCAACGGCTCCAACGGCTATTTTTTTTTTATTTCTGTGCCAACCCCCGCGTTTTGTATACAACGCGGCCATAAACAAGCTTCACATAACGCAGAGGGAGGGCGGTGTACCCCGCGTTTTCATCACATAACGTAGTGGCAACGTTGCCACTACGGATGGTCTAAGATGTCAAATTTTGACTTGGTCAACTTTTCATTTACTCAAAAGTGAAAAACCATTGTGGGAATTCACTTTCTTCATTTCTTGTACCTTTCGCTGTTTTCTTGGTAAACTACTAATCTCCAAGATCCAATTTTTATGATTATATTTTACTGAATTCTTGAAACCCTTTATACTGCTTCATCTTTTCTTTCTGGTTAAAGAGAAAGCACACTGAAACATGTAAATTAAACACTTATAATATAAAAAATATCTATATTTATGAATTGATTTTTTTGAATATGTAGAACACTATTTTCTTATTTACTGTTTCTATCTTGGTAATTTGGTCTAGTAATCTCAAAGATCCAATTTTTATGATTGAACTTTACTGAATACTTAGAACCCTTTTTACTGCTTCATCTTTTCTTTTTGGTCAAAGACAGTTAAAAACTTATAATATAATTTAAAAGAACCAATATTTATGAATGGATTTCATAAATATGTAAAACACTGTTTCTTTTTACTGTTTTTATCTTTTCTTGGTTAAATAATCTCAAAAATCCAGTTTTTAAGATTGAATTTCAGTGAATACCTAGAACACTTTATACTGCTTCCATCTTTCTTTTCTCAAGGAAACTGAAATATATAAATTAAAAACTTGTAATATAAAAAAAATCCAATCTTTATGAATGGATATTTATAATACTTACTAATTTTTGTTTCTTTTACTTTTTCTATGTTTTGGTACTGGTCAAAGAGAATGCAAACTTATACTACAAATTGGACAGTTTGCTAAGGATGGGTTTCTGTTGGGCTTCCCTATTTGAGTTTCCTTTTGTCAGATAGAAATAGAACTGGGACCAAATTTGCAGTGAAACAGCAGATTCTCTTCATCCCTTTTGTTTTTGTGTGTGTATATGAAAGAAAGAATATCTCTATATACAATTTACAATGCTGCCTTTATAGTAGTATTATAGGATGGGTTTCCACTTTTCAGCCTTGTTTTAATCATTTCTCCAATGGGTGGACACATACTGCAAACTTAACTTGTACATTGTGCAAAAGGAGTTGTACATGTGAAAATGATCAAATCTTTCTTTTTTGTTTTTGTAACTTATGCAATGATAGTTGTATATTGATACCTTTGTATATTTCATGTTAGTTGTTGCAAGATTTTATATTCTTCTTAAAGATCCACAATGTGGTGGACTCACATAATGACATGCAAATTTTCATGTGTTATATAGTATCGGATACCCGTTTTACAATCAAGTGACACTGATTTATCAAACATTTTTAAAAGGTGAATAGTAAAAAAAGATGTTGAGTTTTGTGATAATATAATATGAATGGATTATTAAGTTTTATAGTTTAGATGTGTAAAGTTTGGTTATTTGTATAGCAATATATTATCTTTTACATGATTTGAATTCATAGGACCACTTCAATTAGGTCAAATATTTATGTTGATGAAGCATAAATTGGCTGGTTGCATTATTTAGCTACTCAATTAAGCAGAACTTTGACTCTGAGTTTGTAGGATAGTTGGAACAAATTATTGTGAACAATGCATGATAATTCATGGGATATTCAATATGATACCCCTCGACTAACTTAGTATCTAACTAGGTTTGGGCCTCGTGTACTTACTACAACTTCTTAACTAAATTGACAACTTTATAATACCTTCTTAGCTAAACATGCATCCTTATTTTGTTTAACTGTTTATGTAATTTACCAATAATATTCATTTGATGTAATATATTAATTTTATAATTATTTAATTTGCTTCACATGAACTCTAAAGTGGCTCAAAAGAAAGTTATGTGAAATGATTTTTTACCCAAACAAGTAAATAAAACACAAGTCATGTGAATCATGATCATGATGGTTGAGCACCAGCTGTGGGTGGGTGTTTGAAAAGTATGCAGTTCCATATAAATGGTTATTATTGTCTTTTAAATCTGAAGGTACAACTTTAGATGCTCACTCCAAAATAAGAAACATCCAAATGTTAGATAACATGTACAAGTACAACATCATAATGCACAACCATATGATGCACAAAAACAAGATGAAAGATGTTAAGATCTTGATGTGTCAATTTCATAACCCATTAAGCAAATTTTACCAACACATTTTTGGATTATGTGTAATATAGATAAGATTTAGTGTTTTTATAATTCATGTAAAATGATTTTTAACTATAAAGATTTTAAAAAATTTGGAAGTATTATATTTATAGGGAATTTATTCATATGGTGGTTGAAAGTTGAAACTGGAAACTATAGTTTTCAATTCTATCCTGGGGTTAAGTTTATGATGTGATGTTATGTTAGATTTGAGTTAGACTTGTATAACAAAACCAAAAGGCACTTGTTGACTTTTAAGATAATTTCATCATGTATCGTATAGTTATAGGACTTGTTGAATTTTAAGATAATATTCATGTGACCATATTATCGTACATGTTTTATGTATACTATGGACACCCCTGGCACTTGTGATTTGATACTTGTTTTAATTTTTGTTTAATTTTTTCCTATTGTATATCATAAAAGGTCTTTATACAAATACAAAACAAACTTGCTACATAAATTTACACCAATGTTATACTTTTGTTATAATGTGAAGATAGACGATAGACAAGTAAGATACTTATTTAGATAGACGTTATAAAGGAAAAATTAACATGGTAGATAATATAGAACACTCCATTAGGTTTACCAGTTTATATTTATTTTTTAGTATACTCAATTGACAGAAAAATTAAATTTTAATAGGAGTAAAAAGTAACAATAATTGAGATATTAAGTTAATGATTTTGTTACAATTTTTAATATGCACATGAAATATCATAATTGGTGTGTAATGTTAGGTGACCTTCATACTTTAGTCTCTTAGGAGCATGATTGATCTAAGATGGTCCATGCCATTTATGCAATGTGTGAACATTCATCTATTATTACCTTTGACCACATCTTGGTTTGGATAATCGAAGTAAAAGGGAGAGACAAAATTATGATTTATTATAGATTTAATTGGGTGTAAAAGGAACGGATTAAATCAACAATTTAACTGAAAAACAACATACTAACCTAACAAATTAAGAATCAACCGTTTGGTTATGATGATTCTTAAACGATTTAATTGTTCCTAAAGTAAGAAAGAAAAACAAATAGCATGATCAATCTATGACACATTAAGTTAGGTTTTGATATCATAACATCTTGTCTTGTGCTTCGACGTCCCACCCTTTACAACATAAACAACAAAGTTGCACTCCATGTTTCCACGTAAAATATACTAGCTCAAAAGGCACAATATGACATAAAAACGCACAAATAAAACTCTAAATAGTAATTTATTATCACTAACTACAAGTAATTAACTTCAAGTTCAATTAGGCTAACTTTTTGGAGCTTGTTATTTTTGCTAAGGAAATTAGAGCTATAGTTTTGAGATCTCAATAAAGATATAAAATAAGAAGAGTGAACTATATTTCCATTATGGAAATGTTATTATCACATACAAGTCAAAGTCATCATCATGGCACACTAGCTAAGCACTACAACATTATTGTCCCAATGCCTTCAATATTACATACATACATTGATACATACACATCCATATCTTTGCATGCATATATGTTGTTTCAATATAAAATAATTATTTTGTGAGAAACGTAAGAAAACTTTAAAATAAAAATACCACTAAAATAATATATTATATCTTCTAAATAGGACGCTATAAAATTTTTATAAATCATTAATCTCAATCACTAGATCATATATTTAAAGACCTGTATATTTTCTTATGATTCTCACAAAACTATTGTTTTTACAATAACGATATACAGAAAGGATAATTTGAGAACTCGAGTTTTAAGTACTCTATGTAACAATTTTGTTTTTTACTATATGTATGTTATACTTACTAGAATTCTTTTTACACGAATCAAAAAGTGTAGCAGATGTAGGAAATTGTTATATTACATTGTTTAATTGTAATGTAATAGTTTGTTATATCTATTTCACTTTTTGATTCATGTAAAAATAATTAAAAAAAATCTAGTCGTGTAACATATATCATATCCAATCATTTACAGAATTAATCCTCTTTTGATCAATATGAGCATGTTGACAATTGCTAGCTCCTATTATAATACATATAAAAAAAATTAAAAGTATTGTTACATCAAGATTTTTAAGTTCTTAAACCTCACATAATTAGTTCACAGGTGAACTCTAACATGTAGGATGCTTTGAGGAAATGAGTCAAAGATGTAATTGGATACTCAGAATTTTCTTGCTTAAATTAATTAGATAATTAATTAAGTAGTTTGAGATAGAGGTGCACAAAACTGAACTCAGAACCGGACTTGAAGAAAAACCCAGAACTGGTTTTTTTATACCCGGGTTTTTGATACCCGAACTCGTACCCAACCCTACCCGTAGGGTACAGATAAGGTATGCATTTTAGTACTAAAGCCCGTACTCGAACCGGACCGCATTTTTACCCGGTAATACCCGAAAACCCGAACCGGTTCCATACTCGGAACCAGGTTTTTCAAATACCCGATATATACTCGAAATTACCTGAAAAATAACTGGAAAATACCCAAAAATACCCCTAAAAGAGCAACCCAAAAAAATTCCATCTATACCCGAAAAATGTCTGTAAAAAACCCGAAAATATGGTTTTTTCAATACCCGGAAATAGGGTATTCAAATACCTGATTTTAGAATACCCGGTTCTATACCCGACCAAACACGATACATAGGGTATGATTTTTAGAGGCAATACCCGGACACTGCCCGGGTATTGCTAATAACCGATTTTCCAATACCCGGTCATACCCGAAACCAGGTTTTTCTAATACCCGATTTGTGCACCTCTAGTTTGAATGATCGGATGAATTAGTGGCATATTAGTGATTTAAATTAGCTTTTAAAAAAATTAATTAAATAGTATCATGTTTAAGTCTGTAATCTTATTTATTAATCTATTTATAATCTATATAAGTGTCTACCAAAAAAACATATTTGTCACTCTCTGGTTGCCCTTTCATCATCAAACGATAACTTTCGCAGGTCATGGGTCTCACCAAACTCCAATAGCCTTTAAACGGTTTATAATATCTAATTTATTTGTGATACTCTTTTATCATTAAACCCTAATTTAATTTTCCTCGTTACATATTCTCCGTCGTTGGTCTATCCTCTTCATCACCGGTTAACTTTCGATTACCACCCACGATTGTTAACCTCCCCTCTCATGTATCAATCACTATCGTCACCTACATCAACCGGCTCTTTATGATAAGACAAATATTTGTGTTCATGTTTGTTCGTTTAAAAAATCAACACGTTCGTGTTTGTTCGTTAAAAATTGAAAAAATCTATACATCTCAATTGAAATAGCCCACATGTTAAAAAATACAATGAACGTTACAAACTAGTATATATGTATCATCATCATCATCATCATCGTACTCAGTATATCCCACCAATAGCAAAGCTATGGTAGGGTCTGAGGAGGGTAAGATGTAGACAGCCTTACCTCTACCCCATGGGGATAGAGAGGCTGCTTCCGGTGAGACCCCCAGCTCGATAGTAGTTTTGCATCAAGCCTTGGACATATTACATAAGGCACATAGCACTCAATCATCGGGACGCCGGCTGATTGGTGCATGTACCCTTGTCTTTCGGCTATCAACGCCACCACATGATGCCTGATTAACCTTCCATCACTTTTAACGTTATTTTCACAAAATTAGTAAAATAACGTCAAAATTAGTGCAATTTTACTTTTGCCCACCCGAGGGTTCACACATATATACATTATATGCGGCGCACCGCAAGCAGGGCACAACTAGTATATATGTATATATAATTAAATCAAAACAAAATTACGTTAAAAAATAAAATAAGTGACTATAAAATATAAAATAGTAAAACGATTAAATACAAAAACATAAATAAACCCATGTAACTCGAGAGTGCTCAAACTAGTTTATTTAGTATAACCTTAGTTATGTAAAATTTTAATATGGTTTAACGATGTCCACATTCCACAGTAGAGGTGTACAAAAATGGGTTTGCGACCGATTCATGGCAAACAGACCCGAACCGGTTTGATAAGGAAACCGGTTTCACCCAGATTGGTTCATGAACCGACCCAAACCAATGGTTCCCCTTTTGAACAATCAAACCGGTATTAAAAACGAACCGGATTGAGAAAAACCGGTTTAAAGCCGGTTAAAAACCGTTAAACTGGTTCTAAACCAAACCGAACCGACCTGGACCAGGTTGGCATTTCTTTCTTGCTTCCAAACTGGTTATAAACTGAACCGGTTTGAGTCAAACCGATTTTGACCAGGCTTTGATCAAACCTTGTTCAGTTTATAAATCGTTCGATTTGAAAATAAAAAAGGGGTTTTGTACACCTCTACTCCTACTCCACAAGGACCACAAGTCCACAGGAACACACTCCATCAGTCCATCACTCCATCCTGCTCAGATTGGGCCAATACGATATTTAAATCAAACCTACGCTAAGCCCAGTTCTAAGCCGTAAAGATAGGCTAACTCAAACAAAATCTAGCAACTTGATATCCACTAGCAGTCCAGTAAACTTGGACAATCCACGGTCTAAGTTAAATCTAGAAAAAGAACACATGGACGGATGGACCTTGTTTATGAAACTACAATAGAATCACATGTCCGGGTCTTTTCTGTTCAAAATAATAATAATAATAAATAGTAACGCTGAATTCTTTATTATGTGATCATAGACAAATTCATTCATGCTTCAGGGTGAGGATAGACCTTCATTAAAATTAGCCCATCAAGCTTAATATGTTAGTGAAATCTAAGAAAAAAATCCACATGCCCCCCAAAGACATAATTAAGAATGCACATTGGCCTTTAAAAAGCCCATGTTACGGTTTATTTAAGACAACCGTCAATCTCCAAGAACACAAGAGAAGAAGAGATAATAGACCCAAATAATAATTCTTTCTTATTATTTTTCTTAAACAAGATTACAATATATAGGAAAACCAAATACATAATAATTGGAAAAGATAAACAATAAGGAAACCTAATTACAATACAATAAGGAAACTAAATAAAAGATAAACTTAAATAATAATAATAATAATAATAATAATAGGATTGTATCAATTCCCGACCCCTTGAAAATGTCCTTGTCCTCAAGGATGGAATGTCGTTGCCATGGCGGTCGCCACTCGAGTCGTACAACGATAAGTGGGGCGGTATCAACGTAGAACCACGGTGGCCACCACTCGTGTCTCGCCATGCTACATGCGATCTTCGCCTTAGTAGTAGGTTTCGGCTTTGCGAAAGCATTATTTGATGCAGTTTTTGCCATGTGAAGCTTGCAACAATTATTGACAGATGGAACAAAACTTGGTTTTGTGATAATAGTTTTAAGTTTAGACGAGTGAACTTGTGGGGCTTTTGAGTTTGAGGACCATGTCTCTACAATGATTGTTGCCACGACACTTTTGGTAGCGGTGGGTGGTGGCTTAGAATGGACGTGGATGTCGTTTGTGAAAATAGGGTTTTTTACGACACCAACACGAAATTGATTAAGCATGGCATCAGTGAAAATATCCCATGTGATGAAGTCTGAACTCCAATGCCAACCATTGAACCGCCAGAATGGTTCATCAGCGAAGGATTCAACAACATAGGGAAACCGCTCGTCACCATAGATCGCATTCAGCTGGAGATATCCATAAGCCGGGATTAGATCCAATGAAACGAGGTAATTGTGGATGTTCCCACAAGAGTTCTTCCAGAGCCATATAGGCTAAGGCTCGATGAAAGCACCAATTGTTACGGTTTATTTGAGACAACCGTCAATCTCCTAATAACACAAGAGAAGAAAGATAATAGACCCAAATAATAATTCTTTCTTAATATTTTTCTTAAACAAGATTACAATATATAGGAAAACTAAAGGCATAATAATTGGAAAAGATAAACAATAAAGAAACCTAATTATAATACAATAAGGAAACTAAATAAAAAATAAACTTAAATAATAATAATAGTAGTAGTAGTAGTAGTAATAATAATAATAATAATAATAATAATAGGATTGTATCAGCCCAAATGAAAAGCTCTAATTTATCTAACTCGTGTGTTTAGTTTAGTGTAACATCCCCAAAATTTTGGTCCAAATTTGACAACTTAGTGAAGTTGAAGGATCAAAATTTTCTATAAAATATGTAATGAGAAAAATTAAATAAAATATTTTATAAAGGAAATAAAATATTCCATACAGAAAATCATCTCATGTTAGTAATATGGAATAAGGAAATTTCATCCCACATGGAAAGATGTAAGAAAGTGGAAGCATTCCACTTGGGTATAAATAAGGAAATGGAATCCATCCCACATGGAAAGTGGTAAAGAAATGGAAGCTCTTTATAAGGAAGAGATTTTTCATATTAATATTCTTATATGTCTAGCATGCACCCAGTAGTCCTAGCAGAGGGTGCGAAGCACCCAACGCACACGCGCACGGC